>NW_024424564.1:6094863-6250207 GCF_017311325.1 Ursus maritimus | reverse complement strand
GGGGGGGGGGGTATGGTAGGACGAGTGAGTGCCTCCTTCCGGTCCTCAAACGACGGTCATAGGCCGGTTAACAAATAGCAGGTATCAAAGATATATTACTGAGAAGAGAGCGCCTTTTAAGTCACCCCCGAGTTGTTACCCTGGGGGGGGGGAGGGGCGGAGAGAGCTAAAATTCCCCGAGCCAAGTTGCCCTGGGAGTAAAATTAGCCAGGGGGCGGGGGGAGCGGAGAGGGGGGCGGCTGGCTAGCTGCGGAGGCAGAAACCCCGGCTGAAGGGGGTGAGGTCGAGCTCCAAGTTCAGGCGCGAGAGCGCGCGCGCGGAGGTGAACTCGGAATTTCAAGGTACCGCATTGACTACATCTGTTGAAGTCAAATGGGGAGTTAAGGGAGGCTTGAGGAAATAGTGGCAAGCCCAGAAAAGGCACGGCACGTCCAGTTCTCCAAGTTTTTGTAAGAGAAGAGTGGGAAAGCGCCACCATCCCGACTCTTCAGCCGAGGAACCGTAGAGTCTCCCAGCCCCACCCCTGCAGCAGTGATGCAAAGAGGACAAATCACCGACGTAGAGAGGAGAAAAAAAAAGGAAGAAACCCCCGGGAGTGGGGAGGAGAGAGGGGAGAGAATAGGCACGGAGCAGCCTCCAATCACTGGGACGAGAGGGAGCGCCTTCCGGGGAAACGAACCCCGCATAAATCGAGTTTGGAGCCCAGTGCTTTCGGAGGCTCGGAGCGCACCTCAGCGTCTTCCGAGTTGAGGAAACACAGCGCAGCGAAAGGGGCCGGCGACGGGACCGAGAGCAGCTCAGTTGGCGGTGGGACGCTGTGCCTGCAAACGTTCGCAAGAGGGACAGCAGAGCCCAGCGAGCCCCGAGGGCGAGGAGCCCTCGCCAGCGGAGGTGGGAAGAGAGCTGGCCTCCGTGGAGGCTGAGGAGGCACTGCATGGGCAGCATGCGTATCTCCGGAGGCCCCGCCGCGGTGTCCGCGGACAACTCCAGCCAGTGGTGGCCTCTGTCCGCCGGTGGTGCCAACAGTAGCCGGGAAGCGGAGGCGCTCGGGGAAGGCCGCAGCCCACCGGGGGACGTGCGCGACGAGGAGCTGGCCAAGGCGGAGATCGCCGTGCTGGCTGTGACTTTCGTGGTGGCCGTGCTAGGTAACAGCAGTGTGTTGGTGGCGCTGCACCGCACGCCTCGCAAGACGTCCCGCATGCACCTTTTCATCCGTCACCTCAGCCTAGCCGACCTGGCTGTCGCTTTCTTCCAGGTGCTGCCGCAGATGTGCTGGGATATCACCTACCGTTTCCGCGGACCCGACGTACTGTGCCGCGTGGTGAAGCATCTGCAGGTGTTTGGCATGTTCGTATCGCCCTACATGCTGGTGGTTATGACCGCCGACCGCTACATTGCCGTGTGCCACCCGCTGAAGACGCTGCAACAGCCAACGCGCCGCTCGCGCCTCATGATCGCTGCTGCCTGGGTGCTGAGCTTCGTGCTTAGCACGCCACAGTACTTCGTCTTCTCCATGGTCGAGGTGGACAACGTCACCAAGGCCGTTGACTGCTGGGCCACCTTCATCCAGCCCTGGGGTCCCCGCGCTTATGTGACTTGGATGACGGGAAGCATCTTCGTGGCGCCCGTGGTCATCCTGGGCACTTGCTATGGCTTCATCTGCTACCACATCTGGCGCAATGTCCGCGGAAAGACGGCTTTGCGCCCGGGGAAGGGCGCGGAGAGCGCGGGTGGCGCCTTCCATAAGGGGTTCCTGCTGGCGCCGTGTATCAGCAGCGTGAAAAACATTTCCCGTGCCAAGATCCGCACCGTGAAGATGACTTTTGTGATCGTGACAGTTTACATCGTTTGCTGGGCGCCCTTCTTCATCCTCCAGATGTGGTCTGTCTGGGATGACAAACTTGTCTGGGTCGGTAGGTATCGGGAGAACGGTGCAAGGTGCAGGAAAGCGGCCTGTGTATGTGGCGGGGGAGGGGGTCTCTTTTCATAATATCCTCTGGGGCAGTAGTTCTTAAACTTATGCGTGCATAAGAATGACGCCTTGGGTGAAATTATCAAAAAGGCAGTCTCTGGGGGTTTCACCCCAGACATTTTGGTTCAGTAGATCTAGAATGAGGCCCAGGAGTCTCCCTTTGTAGCTTGCAATGATCCTAAGACAAATCCAGAAACTGCGCCCTAGAGTCAGCCACGCAACTACAAAACGGAATAATGACTTTTTGTCAGATCACTAACCACTGCACTAATACCCTGTTTTCAAGCCTATTGGATTCAGAGAAATATTTCTACTGCTTGTAACAACTGCTTTTTGCTAGTTTGTAAAATGTTATCACAATTAATACAAAAATTTTGTAGAAATCCCCCAAGGGCAAGGATAAACTGACATATTTTTCGAAAGAAAGATTAAGAAGTCAATAATTCTAATTTAGCATTTAGTTAGTGTTCCATTTCTTATAATCTTTTTTTTCTAACAACTACTGTAACACTTTTTTTCCTGTTATTTTAAGGCAAGATTATTGATAAGCTCTAAATTTGTTAAACTATTGAATTTGTCTTTCAGAACTAACTTAACCACACAGCTACAGCCTCTGCACACAGCTCTTGGAGTTCACGGAAAATGCTCTCTACACCCACTACCTTGTTTGATTTTAATTCCCCCACAAAATGAAAAAACTAACTTCACAAGAAACTTCCCCCCCCCAAGAAAAAACATTATTTAATATTGGGTCTTGAAAAAAGTATTTCCTTTTAGTAAGAAAAAAAACTTATTCAAATAAAATACATTACAGGAATGTTACCAACAGCAGCTGGGAAAGCAGCGTGGGAAGCAGTTGGGAAATAGGTATCTGGAAAGAACTGTCTCCTTTTGTTATTTGGGATTGCAGTAGGGAGTATATGTGATATATTTTGGAAGTTATGTGTGCAGATAAAACATTCGAGAGTGAATTTAATTCAAACAAATAAAAGTACTTGCATGGCTGTAATATTACTGATAAATAATACAACACAAATGATATTTTTTTGGTTTACCATTTCCTGTCTTGCTTGATCTCAGCAGCCTCTTAATTATTGCCGGTCTAATTATTGCTTTATCAGGATTTAGACATAATTTCTAAAAACTTCACTACTTGTGCATAGGGATGCTGATGATTTTCATTCCTTTTGAATACAGTCTCAGCCATGGATCATGGTCACGTTTAATAGTAGCATCTTAGCACAAAGTATCATTAAATAACCTGTAATTTATTCCAGCATAGCAAGAGCGAGACCCAAGTTTATATTTAATAATCAAGAAAAAGTACCTGCTGTTTATTCTTATCTTTAGAAAAGGTATATTATCAGTGTCATAGTTCCGTGAAAGGTTATAATATTTATGTAGTTTACCAGTGCAAATTAGCATAAAGTATTTAAAAACTCATTGGAATTTCCCAATTCAGCTGTTCTTAATATAATTTAAATTGTCCAAACCACAAAGATAGTTTTCTTTTAAAATCAAAAGAAACCATAGAAAATTAACCAAAAAAAAAAAAAAAACCCCAACTTCACAAACAACTAAATAATGCATCCTTCAGGGACCTATTACTACTATCCGCTTGTGAATAGTTTCCTTATTACAGAATATGTTTAACGTTTAAAAATGTAAAACTACTAAACATAGGCCATAGTGTCATACTGTTGCCTTAGTTGTGAGGATGAATACAATTTTGTATATGTGGCTATAGACTTTGGAAATTTCATTGAAATTGCAGCCTCTCTGTAAGCGCTGTGTCCATGAGCACATACCAGTACTAGGATAAAGAATACAAAAATTCTTTAAATAAATTAAGTGATGAATCCTGAAACCCATATCACACTATATGTCAACTACCTAGAATTTAAATAAAAATTTGGAGAAAAAGAAAAATAAATTATTTAATAGTCTTAGCTTCTTGAAAGTCCCATTTGTTCTACTGAATATTTTTAAGTGGTAAGATATTTGAATTAATCTCAAGGCATCTTGCTTATGAAAATATTTTACAGCCAATCAGTCTCCATACACGGACTGGTAAACGATATACTTCATTTTCTGTATTAAACCATAACTTTTTTGCCACTTTTAAGAGTCTGTAAAAAATGAGTTTATCTGGTGCACAGTTACTTGCATGTGCCTGTTTAAATCGTCTCCCCTCATGTTTTTTGTACAGAATCGGAAAACCCAGCTGTCACCATCACGGCATTATTGGCTTCCTTGAACAGTTGCTGTAATCCCTGGATCTACATGTTTTTCAGTGGCCACCTCCTGCAGGACTGTGTCCAGAGTTTCCCGTGCTGCCAAAGCATGAAGCAAACATTCAACAAAGAAGATTCTGACAGTGTGAGCAGAAGACAGACTTCTTATACTAACAACCGAAGCCCGACCAACAGTATGGGTACATGGAAGGACTCACCTAAATTTTCCAAGTCCGTCAAATTCATTCCTGTTTCCACCTGAGCCCACATTCACGCAGCCTGACTCTTGTTACGGACTTTTGGGTCCACTGGCTGAATCCAGCTAGAAATCAGGAGAACAAATGAACTTATAAGTGATAAGTGTAAATCGATTTGTTGAGGACAAGACTGTATTTCTAGTTGCATTTTCACATTGCTATGACCAAAAGTTATGAATTGTTTTATATGGGATGCTAATTTAAAAAACAAAAAACAAACAAAAAAACCCATGCTACGTTACAATTTGCAGGCCTAATTCCCAGGCATAGAATAGAAGTTATATTTCTAAAGGAAAAGTCATAACCACCCTGGCTTTACATTCTGTTGCTGTTGGTTTCCTTTCTTTTCTTTTATTACAGACATAACTAAGGCTTGCTTGATCGGTTTAGAAGTCATACAATGTAGGGGCATTATTTCTGAACAAAGTGAACTCATCATTAGTCTTAGTGTTTGAAAGGAATTAGAAGAAACTTCAGAGAACTTGCTTTCATCCAATAAGAGTCAGTTTATGCATCTGAAAATGCAGCCTCACACGATGGTCTGGAGATGGGAAGGTGCCCCGGACAAGGCATGATGCTGTAAATCCCCTAAATTTCAAAATGGTAACATTAGAACTGGCAGTTCCCTCCTTGTTTTCGGTTCCTCATGTTTTAGAAAGTTGTAGAAAGCACAATTATTAAAATGCTGAAGGTTAGAAAAAATATTGTCAAATGGCCAATAAAATCTTTTTCCTCCCACTGCAAGGCCATTTTAAAGTCAGATTTGTATAAGGAATATCTGATTTTATTAGAAGAGTAGAAATGGATTATCCAAGGTACTATGTAGACTTTCTCTAGAACATTGTAAATATGTTTGCCCAGTGTTATAAGATATCCTGTATTATGCTGGTTCATGTGTGGGGGCGTCCAGATTATTATTTCATGTTTGGGGTGTCCAGATTTATAAATAAGAGAATCTTCTAAAGAGTGACTCAGGATTGGGGCGCCTGGGTGGCCCAGTCGGTTAAGCGTCTGATTCTCGGTTTCCACTGGAGTCATGATCTCAGGGTCCTAAGATCGAGCCCTGCGTGGGGCTCCACACCCAGTGCAGAATCTGCTTGTCCCTCTCTCTCTACTACCCACCCCGCTTTTGCTCTCTTGAATAAATTTTTTTAAAAAAATCTTAAAAATATAGTGACAGGATATAGAAAGTCCCCTCGTGCTTAATTAAAAATAATTTGGTCTTTCCTTCTGGTCTCCCACCCATCTAACGGTTACATAGCAGAGGTGAGGCATGGTTGGGTGTATGGGGGTGGGATATCGGAGGAAAAAAACTGTTCTGCACCTCGTATGGTTTCCTTTGCTATTCAGTGCATGTCTTTGGCAAATTACTTAAAGACACATAAAGCCTTCATTTCCTTGGCTGTACAGTGAGGTTGATAATACCTCACAGGGCTGTAGTGAGAACCAAATGAAATCAAGGGTGTGAAAAGATCTTCACGATCCGTCGAGTGCTCTACGAATGTGCCAGTTGCTTTTATTATAGTCGTCGTGTCTTCAGAATCGCAGAGCGTTTTCCTGTTTACTTTCCATTAACCAAAATTTGTTGGTTTCATGTCTGGGATATAAAATCCTAAAATTTAAATATAGCTCTGCTGATTCATTGGAAAGCACTGCCAGCGGCCACAAAGCCTGACTCCTGCCTAACCAGAGTTTTCCAATTTAAAGATAGAACTTACTTTCCTTTAAATGCAGGTAAATCAGAGCCAGCCGAGAGCATCGGTTTCTTTCATTTCTAAACAGAGATAAATTACAGCCCTACTTGGCTGTTCTGACTGCATTTTCCATTAATGGAACCCGGTTTTTTTACGAGCTTTTTTGGCTGGCTCCTTCTCCTTAGAGATTCTACAATAATTTGAGGATACATCATAAATGTCTTGCATCCCTTAGAGGAAGCAATAGTTATTTTAACAGCATTATTGTAGCTTTTTGTTTTGTTTTGTTTTGTTTTGTTTTTTAAAGATTTTATTTATTTATTCGACAGAGATAGAGACAGCAAGAGAGGGAACACAAGCAGGGGGAGTGGGAGAGGAAGAAGCAGGCTCATAGCGGAAGAGCCTGATGTGGGGCTCGATCCCATAACGCCGGGATCACGCCCTGAGCTGAAGGCAGACGCTCAACCGCTGTGCCACCCAAGCGCCCCTCTTTTTGTTTTGTTTTTAACTTTGTAGATAAGAAGCTGAGGACTGGATGGCACCGTGAGAACCTGGAAGCTTCAATTTCACTCCTCTTCATTCTTTTGCCTTTCCAAATTCTCAGGCTTGCCCTGGATGGACATGCCTTAAAAAAGTTCACAAATGTTTTATAGAAATTAAGCCCGTAGATTTTAGAATTCTGCTTTTTAAAAATAGCTGATATATCTCGTAAAGGGCACTGTATGCATGGCACAATGTGAGCCACCAATTAAATGAATCGGTTCTTCATTATTTGGGTCATAGTAGCATCTCAGGAACCCTGCCCTTGTGACTCTGTGAGCCCTTATGACAACTTCTCTTCAACAGTTCAAAACTAAAGCCCTTTTGGTTGTTACAAAGATAAGCCCATCCAGTTCCAAAAGAATAACCTCACGGTCTTTGCACAGATTGTTTTGAAATGTTGACGCGTACCTCCAGGCAAAACAATTCTGCTTGAATCTTATTTCTAGGAATATCTCTCAAATAAGGTGCATATCGACCTACCCAGCTCTGTTCCCTCCTCTTAAATGCATCAGGAGACAAGATAACACAAAAGAGTAGGGGGAAACACCAGAAGATCTAAGTGCTGGTTCTGCACTAGGCAAGTAGACAGTTTTATTCTCTGTGATTTAGGCTGAGAAGCTTAACTTAGCTAGTTGCTAAACGTCCTTGATGTTAGGTACCCAGAAATGGCATTCATATGTCTCAGAACGATATTCCAAATTGGAAGAGTCCTGCCTATCTATTTCAGAAGAAAGGAAACTATAGGTGGTAAAGAAGAAGAGTGTGCTAGGGAGGAAAGATTCCCCTTTCTTGAAAGAGAAGACCTGAGATACTATGCCCAGTGAAGTTCCGCAATCAAGGATAAATTTGTTATATCACCTTATTTTATTTTGCGGAGTTATATGTGTGAACGCCCTGCAAATACACAATATTACTGCATCTGTGTGGATATGGGGACTGGAGCTAATAAACAATCCCCAGGTAGGGAGAAACTCGTGGTGTCGGCTATTGGGCATTTGATAAACATTCATTGTTGATGAAAAAGGAACATTTTGAAGTATGTATTAAGTGACTAATGGATTAACTTGGAACAGTATTTTTAAAGTGTAAAAATAACTGTGAAGGAAATCAGTGAAATTCTTTGGTTAAATATATACTTGCCCTACATACAGAATTTCCATCAACATCAAAGGAGTCTTATACCATAAATGAGGGAAGGGTGTGGTTTTTAAAAGGGGAAAAAAGAATCAAGCAGGCTTAATAACATCCAGTATCCTCCTAAAATCACTACGGTTCCTAGAATGGACATCAAACACAACTTTACTCTGTTATCACACAAGTAAAGTAATCCAATTAGGTTAAAGTTTGAAGTTTTTCAGACTCAAACACCTGCATTTTTTAATGCAATTTGATCCTTGAAGCTTTAAATTATAGCTTCATTGTTTCATTTTAACCCTAAGGCATAATTAGACCCATCGAGGAAGAAGTTGAGCCAGTCCTTCACCCCAAATACCAGAGATTAGGCTCCTTTAAAATCCAAGTAAACTGGGCCTTCATAGGTTTTCATACTGGAGGCCACAGCTGTATTGAAAGTAAGCCCAGGACAGAGCCATCTGGGAGGTACAGAAGCAGCCACTGTATCTCTGTCCTCTCCCTCCCTCCCTGTGGTCCTTTTAGTACCACTCAGTGTCATTTGCCAACACTGGTAATCACGAGTAATACAGGACAATAAATATGAGAGAACGAACCTTTATTATAACTTGACCTCAGCCAATTGGAGCAAAAATCCAAAGCCTATTTATAAGAAGAGTTCTTTCCTTTGAGTCCCCAAGACAGATTCAATAGATTGAGTCACACAAATGATGTGATCCTACCGCATATGTAAGAATATTATTCTAACTCAATTTTTAAGCACATTAAATTATCATGAACGAAACAATATATATGGCCCATAGTCTGTCAGCATCAAAAATATATATAAAGGCCAAAAATTAAGTGTCGTTCTTTTTTCTTGTTTTATTATGTATATATTTATATCACATCTTTTTTACATTGATTTGTATTCTAAATAAAAACAAAATGTTATGGAGTGAATTAAACATTTTTGCGTTCCAAATTTGAGAATAAATCTGATAGTAATATCAGAATAATTGGTAATTATTATTAATGCAAAACAATTATATATATATTACATATTATTAATATAAAATAATCATTATTATAACAAATTTACTAAGAGTTAATGTTGTATTCCATTTTGGGAATTTTCAAATGTTCTATATCCCCTAGTTTATATGCTATATGGAAGAGTTTTAATGTGTTTTCTTGAGGTAATTGTGTGGTTCTGGTTTTGAGGGATGTTGAAATGGTTTGTGATTGTATCTAACAGTCCTTTACAGGAAAAAAATGGCTTGTATTTATCGAAATAACGTGTATTTATTCCCCACTTTTACTGTGTATTGGCTTGATTCTATAAATAAAAATATCAAATTTATTTGAAATAATTCTCTTAAAATCTAGTTTAATAATGTGAAATGAATTTCAAGTTAATCATGCTGATTTTGAAAAAAAACCAAAGATCTGCTTTTCAGCTGGTAGCTTTGATAGGTTTATATTTGAGCACAAAAATCTTCATGTCTACCTTATTTGACTATAGCAAGAACAGGTAAAACTTTGTAACTGCCTTTTCAATAAATTGTAATCACGAAAGCAAATAATTTTTATTATAGTCTGTATTGACAACAAATATAATCAAGTTAGCTGAGGTCTTGTGTGTCCTCTCAACCTAAAAATGTCATCTCTATTAGTTTCCAAAAGTTGGTAAGACTGACTTCTGGGCCCAAAGATCAAGACTCTTCCCATTTAATAGTCTTAAAAATTGAAATTCTTTACCCTGTGGATTCATAAATTCAAATCATACTAACTTGCAACTTACACTGTTAAATTTCTTTTTCTTTTACAAGTTAAACCCTAATAGCATAGCTTAATAAAAGGCTTATTTTGGGTTTGGCTTAAACTCTAGAAGCAGTGAATGCCTAGAATGGAAGAAAGGGAATTTGAAGTCTCTATTTTAAAATACTGTTATTTTAAAACTCACTGTTATTTTAAAAGACTTATAAAGGCTTAAGAATAAACCGAATTGGCTACCAAAGCATATTTCCACAAGATCTATGAATCAGGTAGATCTGAAATAACAGTTCCATTGTGTTAGAAGAGACTCATAAAGAAATAGCATGTTTAAAATTTTTAATTCGTTCATTCATTTGTTCTCTATCTTTGTATCTTTTTAATCTCTAGAGTTGTGTATCTTCCCTACTGCTTTCTAAATGCCCTCTGAACATCTTCACTAGGACCCATACAAAATGATTCGCAACGTTGGTTTATTGGTCTGTCTTCTCCACGACCATTATTATCATGTTTACCTAATAATAGCAGGTATGTCCTCTTCAACTTTGCATCATCATATAATAAATGCTTTCTATAGTAGCTGCTTAATAAATGTAGATATTATAAATATATATATGTTTGTATACAATAAATACGTATAACTACAATCGATACAATCTACATTATACTTACGGTAATCCACATGTTAAATATGTTAAACATTGTAAGTGTTTAAAAGTGAAGAGCTTTAATTACAAGAAAGAGCCTTGTGTCGTGAAAACAGTACTATCCCAGGGAATCAGAAGCCTCAGTTTTTCTACCACCGATAGCTGAATGATCTCAGGAAAATAGCTTTAATGAATGTGGAGAGCCTAAATAATATCATCTTGGTTGAAAAAAAATGAATTTACAGATTCAAACCAAAACTTTAAATGATCTTAAAAGAAAAGATTTGTCCCTACCACAGTCATGGGCACTTGTCCCTAGGTTAGAAGCTACATCACCCTGTAGGAATTCAGTAGAACTTGAGTCGAAGTGTACATTTGTTCCCCCTGCCCAAATCCCAGCCCCCATGGTTTACCGAAGCTTCCATGTTTTGACCACAACCGCACACCACAAACTCGTGTTACCTAAGTATCCATTGCCTGTATGGACACCTCAAACTGTTAGCTCTCTGTGCTCACCCTTTCCTTTAATATCCAAATAAAATGTTTCAGCCTCATCTCATACATTGCAAAAAGTCTGTGCCTTTCTCTAGATCTAAGTGGAATCTTGAGGATTATTATGAATCTCTGCTTCTGTTGAACTCCCAGTTCACAGCTCATTAGTTTACTTCTCATGACTACTTTTTCTTTACTCGTTCCCCTTTCTTCTAGCATACTCTCTATAAGCACCTGGCTGCCCTACATGATGGGGTTCCCCTGAAGGATGGGGTCCACATGGGACTTAGATAATGCCTCAGAAGAGACAGTGATTCATATTCACGGTCCTGAAGTTCACTGACCATTCCTTCTAATGGGGATTAGTCTCTAATCAATCTCCCATTTGGGACCTTGCTGGCTACAATCTTGCTCAAGCCTTGTCTCTGTACGAGGACCCCAAACCACTGTTTCTCCAACTGGCAGAGATTAACAATTTTTTCATTTTAGTTTGTAGAACTATTTAGATTTATTTGTCTAAAGCACTTACTTGGACTATGCCTTTCCAGACATGCATTGTCTTTAAGGTGTTTTCTCAAGCAGAAGAGCTATTCTCATCCGTTAAGAAGTCTTGTTTTTTCCTAGATCAAAGAGCTCAAACTGTCCTGAGCTTCTAAAACAACTTATTTTTTCTTCACTTCTTTTACACTAGTTGTTAAACAGATATAGGATGCTTAAATAATTCAGACTTTGACCTTTTATGCATTTGTGTAACTTTTGCTATTTCTTCATGGTGCACAGTTAGAAGGTCATCTCAAAATACTGTACTAAGTAATGATTCATAATATTCTTAGAGGGAGGTCAATCCAGATGATTGGGTTTTCTATTTCTTCTTGATTATTGCATGTATTTTTTTGTATTTTTTTATGTGCAAATTCTGTAACATTTTTTTCCACAGCAGTCAAGCAATAAGCAACTGCACCAGCTAATATTAATATTGTATATATCATGTATACACCTATATGTATATATTATATGTACTTAGTATATATTATGTGTAGTTAATAGACTTTATTTTTTGAGCAGTTTTAGGTTAACAGCAAAAATTGAGTGGAAAGTGCAGAGACTTCCCATATACCCCCTCTTCCCACACATTCACAGCCTCTCCCATTATCAACACCCCTCATCAAAGTGGTACGTTTGTTACAACTAATGAATCTATGTTAACACATCATTATCACCAGAGTCTATTGTTTACATTAGAGTTCACTCTTGATGTTGTAGATTCTGTGGCTTTGGACAAATGTAAAATGACACATTATTACATCATTACAGTATCCTACAGAGTAGTTTCACTGCCCTAAAAACCCTCTGGGCTCTGCCTCGTCACCCCGCCTCCCTTTCAACCCCTGATCTGTTTATTGTCTTTACAGTTTTGTGTGTTCTATTTTAATATCCACTGTGTCCTTAACGCCCTGGCCTAGAGCATTGCTCCAGCTTACCTAATTATTACTTTACTGTAAAACAATATCTCATAAAATGGATTCAAAAACAACTCTAAGTTATTTTAAAATAAATGAAAACAAACAAACAAAAATCTTGTCACAATTAGCCTTTCACGTGAGCCCAGACATCTGTCAAAATCTCTGTTAGAGGCATTTAGACCCCTCTGCTCTTTCTCCTTCCCCTCCACCTTGTACCAGCTTTCCATTTACCAGTTTCTACTTTCCAGCTGTGGCTCAACTTTCAAGCACTAGCACCAAATTGTCCAAAGGAGCGAAGCTCTTCCACATCTGAATATAACTAACACATCTTGCTCCTCAGGTCCTGTTGCCCAGCAATGAGAAATCCGAAGCCCAAACATGCAAAAAAGGTTTACTTGTAAGGGGGTCTTGAAAGCAAAAGAACGGCCTATAAGCAGTGAGAGCCTTTAGGAAATCCGAAGAATCCAAAGACTGTATTTGGGATAACAAAGAGCTCAGATAACATTCTTATCCAACTCCAACTTAAAAAGGAAAACATAAAATATTAACATGTTGAGGGTATTTCAACTGAAAATTATCCTTCAATTGCTTCATTTTGTAGAAACAATATTCACTACTGCATCCAGATGATCTGCTCAACCCCTGATTCAAAATAGTGCAGATAAATGGTTAAGATGCTTGGGATGGAAACAGGGACGCTAATGACCAAGATAGAAGAGGAAAGTCTGCCATTTGCAAGTTTTTACAGCTATGCATAAATGTCTTTTCTCCCCCATTCCTATTTTAAGTTACAATTTATCAGGTAACAATTCTGAAGGAATTTCAATAAGATGGTTATAGTTTAGATGACTATAAAAATCAGTCTCCAGGGATTTTTTAAAGTGGCTTACTTGCCTAAGTGAAACTGAGAATTTCCTTAAGCAAATACATAAACTACTCAATAAAGAAAGGGATCTTTAATCTTTAATATATATGGAGAAATCTTTAATATATGGTCAATGGATGACTACCTACATAGTGTGGGAATGAATGTTTTGAGTGAATGAGGTATTGTTTGGTGTCAAATATGGGCTAAGTATGTCAGAGTTAATTTGTCCCGAAAGCATTTAGTGCCTTTTCTATTTATGTTATGGGAGTATGAAGCTGTCATTTCAAGACCTGCACTGACATCCCAAGAGATATTAAAAGTTCAGGATCTTTGGAAAAGAAAATGCTAATGTGATTTATAGCTTCATTAAGAAAAGGAGCTACCAAAATTAGCTTTACCATTTCAAATCTATTAATGAATTTCTCTGTAGATATTAGAAGTGTATGACCAGATCAGTACTTCTAGTGGTCCATGAATCATTAGGGTTTTATGAATATTTTTTTCTGAATATTTTAGGTTTAATTGGGTGTTCTTTTTCTCTCTTATTCGAACACAGAAAATGTATCTCTAAACATTTCAGGAAGAGGAGGGAAATGACTCCTTATCAGCTATAACATCTTTGACCTTGGAAAAGGTCCCTATTTCTAGGTACCCTGCACTTGCCTTTCCCATTTGCCCATCCAGCTTTGGGTTGAATTGGGGGCAGGTTGCTGGAGCCTAAGACAAGTCTCTATACCAGACTATTTCATTTCTTAATCTGAAAATTCTTTCTCCGTCCTAGGAACTGGCATCGGACATTGATGTCACCACATTATGCTGGCCTATCTTGCCCTGTAATGCAGTTCTGCCTTGTACTCTGAGCTTCTGCCACCCAGTTGGCTCCAGCACACCTGCACCTAGAGATCAACTCCTTCCAGCTTGACCTTTTAACACTGGCTCACAAAACTCTCATCAGCCCACCTGTCTCTGCATCCCTGTTCCTCAGACCAGTGCTTCTCAAACTTGAATGTGCAAATAACCTGGGAATCTTACTCAAGTGTAGATTCTGATTCAGCACATTCTGACCCACTGATTGTAAGATTCTGGATTTCCAACATCTCCCCAGCGATGGCAAGGCTGCGGGTCTGTGAACCACACTTCGAGTAGCAAGGCCTTAGGGCGTGGTGGGGCTTCTTTCTATATGGCAATGAAAAGTGTCATCTAACCGTTTTCAAGGCTTCATCCCAGATCAGTCCCATATCTCAAATACGTAGTGAGATGGTAAGGCAAAATCAAATTGTCCAGTCTGGCCAAATGGAAAGTGATTTCTGAGGTTCCTTACCCTGCTTCTTGCAGCAGAATGTTGCCCTAGAGATTTCCATTTGCAGCTACCAGATTCTAGACCAAGAATGCAGAGAAAGAGAATGGACCTAGAAACTCCAAGGCTAGAGTAAACGTAACCTTAGAAAAAGAGGGGACTCCAGGGCACCTGGCTGGCTCAGTCGGAGGAGTGTGTGACGCCTGATCTCAGGGTTGTAAGTTCAAGCCCCAGGCTGAGTGTAGAGTTTACTTAACAATAAAGTCGAAAGGAAAGAAAGGAAAGAAAGGAAAGGAAGAAAGAAAAGAAAGAAAAGAAAGAAAAGAAAGAAAGAAAAAGAAGGGACTCCATGTTTCTGATAAAACAAGAAGAACACTGCCCTCCATTATAGAAGATTTTCCTTACCTAACTACCCCGTGATCACAGTCTACCTCATAAAGGCTAATGCCCTGGATCTTGTGTTTCTAAGACAGACACTGGAGTGTTAGGTCTTTCCCCACAGGCAAGATGATTGAGCTGTCCTCCCTCAGCATCTGGACATAGTCATTTCATAGCAGCACCACTGATCCATTGAAAATGTTCTATGTGATAACTGCCCATCTTTACTATGTTTATCCTGTTTATTCTTTTCCATTTAAATTTTTTTTCATGTTTTAACAATGTAATAACACAATTTTAAAAATCAGATGGTACAAAGATAATGAAAAATAGTACAGTTTACCAGAGATAAATACTTCCATACTTTTAAATAATATACTTATTCTTAAATTTGTGGACTTAAATAAGTAAATAAACTCATTTATTGACTTCCTGTCCTGAGAGATTCAGCATACTCCCTTGCATCCTTCCTCTCCCAGCTTCCCAATATAGATACACCGATATTTTAGTTATTTCAAAAATCAGTGTTATACCTTTATGATGTAGACAATAACACTACCAACTCAGAACTTAGAAGATGGTAATTGTTTATAAGAACTCCATTGGAGAAGAAAGGATGGCCATGCTCATGAGCCAGCCTTGGAGTAACCACATTCCTGGCTCCATAACACATAGAAATTGCAGGCTTTTTTTTTTTTTTTTTTTTTACATGAAGACAGCCTAAGACCCTAAGATCCCCTCTAAGCATGGGCTTATAGTAAGCAGAATCCAGCTAGGGAAAAGGAGACTTCTTAGTCCTCAAATTGGACCCTGTACCATAAATAACGAGTTTCTAAAAGACTTAAAAGAGGTACTAAAAGTATATATCTGAATGAAGTCACAGCATTTGTCCAAGAAAACATTTAAGACCTATGGAAAGTCACAGTGCTCAGCCAGGGAAGCAAAACATTAAGCGTCTGTTTGATCATGAAAATTTGGATGTTTTTTTCTCTGATTATTGACAGGCGCACTCATTCTTTCCTTGAGAGTCTAATATCTTCATGAAATAGAATCTAGCCCTAGAGAAAAATTAAAAATAACTACTGCTTATTGCTCATTTTCTAAATCTGATAGACGCTGTCCTAAGTATTACCCTTATGGTTTCACCCTTAATACTTAGGAAAAGCTTATTATTTAAATTAGGAAACTGAGATTCAGAGCAACATGCCAAAGATCACAGAGGCACTAAGTGCAGAGCAAGAATTTAGGCCAGGCCCACATGACTTCTTGCCTTTCCAATGAGGCTGTGCTGTTTCAGAGGCGTGGGCAGCCTCCTGTTAGTGTCTCTAGCTCCTCTTTCTGTGTCATTTCCCTCTCTTCCACCAAAATGTGCCCAAATAAACAATTATGCAGTCAATCACACCTCAATATATGTCACCTTTCCAATGAAGTGTTAACATGTTAATTATTTTCCTTATGAATGAAGTGGATGGCTTTTCCCCCTATTAAAAGTATCTAAGGCCTTGAGGCACCTGGGCGGCTCAGTCGGTTGGGTGTCTGCCTTCAGCTTGGGTCATGATCTCGGGGTCCTGGGATCGAGCCCAGTGAAGGGCTTCCTTTTCAGCTGGGAGCCTGCTTCTCCCTCTGTCCCTCCTCCTGCTTGTGTTCTCCCTCTCTCTCAGATAAATACATAAAATATTTTTAAAAAAATTTTTTTAAAGTATCTAAGGCCTTAGTGGACTAGATAAGCTGTTTTATTTTTGTGAGCATTTCTGAAGTCATTCCACCTACAGGAGACACATGAACCTCCAATTCCTTTAAAACAAAGAGCAGTATTGTTTTTGGGTGAATGGAAAAAAGCCAGTGGCGTCAGCTTAAGCACCAGGGCTTTATAGTTGTTAGAACTACTGAAAACCCACACTCCATTTCCAGCAGGCTACATCTGCAGAAATACAAATGGTACTAATTTACAGAGCCTCCAAATAATAAATAATATTTTGGGGGAAATGTTGGAATAGAAAATATTGAGCTAATTTAATATACTTCAGCATGAAAAAAGAGAGGCAATAATGCTGAGGTACCACACTTCAGTACGGTAGCCCCCTTCTTCCAAGACCCCCAGTGGATGCTGAAGCCACTATACCAAACCCTGTACAGACGATGCCTTCTGCTATATGTATGTAGCTATGATAAAGCTGAATTTATAAATTAGGCACAGTAGGAAATTAAGAAGAGTAATAATAAAACAGAACAATTATAACAATATATTGTAGGGGTGCCTG
Source organism: Ursus maritimus (assembly GCF_017311325.1). Classification (NCBI taxonomy): domain Eukaryota; kingdom Metazoa; phylum Chordata; class Mammalia; order Carnivora; family Ursidae; genus Ursus; species Ursus maritimus. The sequence goes on along the minus strand of NW_024424564.1, from coordinate 6,233,215 downwards.
GGTGGCTCAGTCAGTTGAGCATCTGACTCTTGGTTTCGGCTCGGGTCATGATCTCAGGGTTGTGGGATCAAGCTTGGCATCAGGCTCCATGCTCAACAGGGAGTCTGTTCAAGAGGTTCTCTCCCTCTCCCTCTGCCCGCCCCCTCCATGCTCTCTCTCTCTCTCTAAAATAAATAAATAAAAAATTTAAAAACCCAATATACTGTAACAAGAGTTATGTGAAAACGACCTTTTTCTCCCAAATATCTTATTATACTGTATCCACCCTTCTCCTTGTGATGATGTAAGATGATAAAATGCCTACGTGACAGTTGAAGGGAGGTGAATGATGTGGGCATGTCACGTAGCATTAGCCACTACTGACCTGGCAATAGGCCCAAAGACAATCACCTGCTTTCAGACTGGTTACCGCAGAAATTGAAACCACAGAGGGGGCAGATCACTGTAGTGGAATGTTTTTACACTAGTGCATTGCTAATTGTTCCAAACTGCTTACTAGTGTATATTGATTGGGCCTAAAAGGCATTGATAAAGCACTAATTCTGGAAGCAGTTTTAAAAATTCTTCTAAATGCTTAAAAAATATTCATCGAATCCTCACAAAATGGTACAGGCTAGAAACTATTATCAACCCCTTCTTAAAGGTAGGCAGAGTGAGGCATGGAGAGTAGGAGACACTTGCCTAAGTTTAAAACCGCTAGTAAGATCTCAGCCAGGATCTGACCCCAGCAATGAGGCTTCAGTCTTCACCGGCAGCCCTGTACGAGTCTGTCTCTGAGCACACGCTTTTGATTTCATACTAAATGTCGCAGTGAGAGACAGTCATCAAGAGCAATGAGAATTCCTATTATTACCATTGCTATTTAATGTCATCCTAAAAGTCTTCAAAAAGCAATGAAAAGCAATTTGAACTAGAAACAAAGGCACAAATATCGAGGATATAGGATTACCATAATTACCTACAATGTAATTATGTAGTATAAAAACCTGAAGTAACCCATTACAAAGCTACTGAAACTAATAAAAGACTACTAGACAAAAGCAAAGAGCATTTCTTATATCACCAGTGATTGTAGAGACAAAATATTGAAAAAAGAAATCCCTTCATAACATTAACTATCTGGAAATAAACAACACAAAATGTTGGAACCTCCATAAAATTATAAAGTTTTAATGAGATATATAAAATAAAGCTTAAGTCAACAGATGAAATATACGCGTGAATAGGAAGACAACAGAAGATGTTGATTTTTCTTAATGTCTAGCTTCAACGCAATTCCAACAACAACAACAAAAATCACTAATAATATTTTTGAGCCTTACCAAGTGCTTGAGAGCTGACTGGGGCCCACCAAAATGTTAACAGTGCTCAGACCTAAGGGATGGGAGAAGTGGAAAAGTAAGGGTGAAGAAGAATATGGATTTGCAGTTTTTCCTACTTATATTTCAATAATGCTTCCATTTTTTACATTATAATTTAAAAATTAACAAAGATACTTCCCATATTCTGACATGTATTTCAACGCCACTGGCACAGACCTGAACAGAAAAAAACAATGAAATAGAATAGATTGTTGATAAATAGGTTCTATGTCCCACTTTGTGTGAGTTTTACATAATAAAGGAAGTCTGAGAAGTTAATATAGGAGGGAACTATTATTCTAATAAACAGTACTGATAATATTGCTTCGCAATTCTGAACAACAACAAATCTATTTAGTTTCTCACTTCATTCCAGATTCTCATATTAAATTTGGAGAGACTGAAGAGTTACATAGTAGAAGATAACAATTTTGAGCCCTTACTAAAGTTCTGGAGTGAGGAGAATCTTTCAAATCTAAAAATATGATGGGAAAAACCATAAAGTAAAAAAATGAATAGATTTGACTATAAGTAGCTTTACAATTTCTCTTAGTACTTTTAAAAATAGCAAAAGTAAGGCATATTTAAACATATTATGATCTCTGACTTTCATGTCTGGAATTTTTCTATGTAGCCCTGAAATACGCTATCTAAGAATATAGAGGTAAGACCAAAGATTATTTGTAAGGAACAGAAAGGCAACATCACATATATGGGCCATCGATCTGCTCAGAACAAACCTAAGGCCAAAAAATATACAGGTCTATAGGCATTTAAAATGTTCCATCAGGCTATGTTTAAGTTGCAAAGGCGATGAGGAAGAAGAGGTAGCCCGGCTAAAGGTAAAAACACCTGTCCAAGCTAGATCTTCAGTCGGCAAGAGCATCTGACAAGATTCTGTGGACCGTTGGACATGATTGGAAAGCCAATACTTGTTTCCAGCGACTTCATCTGGTCATGTGGTTAAAAGATGCAGATCATGTGGTATTTGGAGAAACAGCTATTTTTCAAACATGGAAAAGAAGTTTTACTTTTAGGCAGTGTCTTAATCTGTTTGGGATGCTGTAACAGTACCACAGACTGAATGGCTTATAAACAACAGAAATTTCGTATAATTCTGGATCAAGTCACCGGCAGAGTCCGTGTCTGGTGAGAACCCATTTCCTGGTTCATAGACTGCTGTTTTCTTGCCGTAACTTCACATGGTGGAGGGGGCAAGGGATTTTTCTGGGGCCTCTTTTACAAGAGCACTAATCTCATTCTAGAGGCTCCATTCTCATCATCTGATCACCTCCCAAAGGTCCCACTTCCAAATACCATCACACTGGGGATTATGTTTTGACATACGAATTTTGGGGTAACACAAACATTCAGTTAAAAGACAAATACACATATTCTGTTAAAATCCATATCTAAAATTATATTTAGCTATTATATATTTATCTATTGTTATCCTCTCAAATTTGTTGGGCTATGAAGCCGAACTGTAATCTGAATGACAGGCTTTCATTAAAAGGTACTTTGAGTCTATCCATAAAATTAAAGGTGCATGAGTCAAACCTCATCTAAAACTAAGATCTAGTTTCCTTGGATAAAAACAGTTGTACTGGCGAAAGAACCTTTATCTTTCCACTTGTTTTCAACATAACTTCACACTGAGAAAATATTTTTTATGATTTTAGCGTTTTCTAAATAGGGTCTAAGAGTGTACGGAAGAAAAATTCAAAATGCAGTTGAAATTCTTGAATTTGAGGGTGTTTGAATATTATATTGCAGATCTTTTTATACAATGTTTTAATTTGAATTTTTCCTTTGAATAACATAAATTTTTCCCCTAAAAATTATTTCTAAATACAATTTTGTAGAGTTCATTTGACATTTGGCAATTCCCCCCCCCCAAAATGTTCAGGGACCCCCCTAAAACTCAGCTGCCAGATCAGACTCCCTGGCCAGTGATCAATCCCACCCCAGGCCTAGAACACTGAACACGTCCCAACTGACATTGTGACTTGGTTTATACCCAACAGGAGCCAGACCCACTTCATCTCGGCTATTTCTCCTAGCCTTGTGCTGATCTGTATCAAGTCTAATCTGATTTTGAATTTCTATAATGTTGTTTTGAGATTTTATCACAGGTCGGCCTCATCATTAGACCAGAGGTTATCAACACTGTGTACACATTTAGATCATCTGGGAACTTACAAAAAGTAATACACTACATTCCCAAACAGAATCACGTCAGAATCTCAGAAGAACGGTCTGGGCATTGATATTCCCAGGTACTTAAATATACAGCCAGGGTTGAAAAACAAGTGCCCCAGACTATGAGATCCTCAACAACTGAAGCCCTTTGAGTTCCCGGTTATTAAGCACTGCCAGCTCCCTGGGGTGAGGGCTTCCACACATGATCTTATTCATTCCGCATAACCAAGTCCATTAAATAAGTATGAATGTTGACATTCTGCAAATATGGAAAGTAAAACTCAGGTAGACTAAGCAATTTTTCTTAGGTTACACATATTTTAGGTTTGGGAGCCAGAATATTATCTCAGCACCTGAAAGATAGTTACCAGGCACTCAATGAACATTTGGTGATTGATTGAATGAATGAATGAATGAATGAATGAATGAACAAATGTCTCTAAATCCCATGGCTTTTTGCACTACAGCATACTGCCTCCCTGGTCTTCATAACATCAGAGCACTCAACCTTTGTAAAACATAGAACAGGTTCTAAATAATGATTAGCTAATAAATGAATCAATCAATCAATCGACTGGTTAATAGAATGACCAATAAGAGATGATCAAATGAGTGTGTATACTTTCCCCTATTCCAACCTTCACTCTTGAAGGAAGCAGAATGATCTTTCTTTCCTGCCATGTAATAACCTGGCTGGGAGATGACCCTAATGGTATTTTGCCATTTACTCTGATGTGTTATGGTCTTGAAATGTTGAGATGTTAAAGTTAGAAATGTGGTTTCCTCCCAGCCACCTGCTTTGCATTTTTCTAAGACTCCCTAGAACTCTTACATGGCTCTCTCTCCAGGTAGATTTCACCAGCACTTCCCAGCACTGCTACTCTTGCCATCCCCTTTCTGCTTCCCTCCTTCGAATTGGATCAACCAGAGGCTCAGTATTTCCACACAGCACAGTGGCTATTTGTGGAGAAAGTTACTTTGTGGGTACCCAGACTGCTGGCTCAGGACCCATCAATTACTGGTCTAGTTATTGTTCCTTGCACACCTTTGACCACTCCTCAGTTATAATCTATGTAACCTAAGTTTTAAGATGAAGAAAAGGGTAGGGAGATTGCCTGATTCATAGGACCATGGCAATAAGAACAAACTGGAAGGGATGCCAAGCAGAGAACTCTGAGCAATGAGACAGTGTTGGCATCAGGCAAGAACCAGAAAGATGAGCAGAAGGTAGAAAAGAAGATGATACCGTGAGAAGAGAGGAACTGAGTCACATCCTTTGAGATTTATATAAGGGTATGTAAATCAGGGGTTTTCTATGACATCCAAGGTTTTCAATTCAGTGAACTGGAATTAATATACAAAAATAAAGGGGTGCCTGGGTGGCACAGCGGTTAAACGTCTGCCTTTGGCTCAGGGCGTGATCCCGGCATTATGGGATCAAGCCCCACATCAGGCTCCTCTGCTATGAGCCTGCTTCTTCCTCTCCCACTCCCCCTGCTTGTGTTCCCTCTCTCACTGGCTGTCTCTATCTCTGTTGAATAAATAAATAAAATCTTTAAAAAAAAATAAAAAAATAAAACATTTTCCGTGGTCTTAAATAGTGTAATACATGGACATACGAGCAGGCACTATGATATCCATGTAATTATAAGAGAAATTATAAGAGAAAAGATTGAAGAAGAAACCTAGCAAACACAAAGAGGGGGCATGAAATCAATCATCACAGATAATTTTCTACACTATTTGATTTGTGCAAGGCATAAAGATAGAACTTTATCAAATTCTGTTTGTTTTCCCGAAGACCAAGCCAACTCCAATCTGCATTTCCATCATAAAAGAGTGGAGGTTACATATGACAGTAATGGGGTGGAAAGAATCAGTGATGGGACAATATCCTTTACCTCCATCTGAACTCCACTTATAATCTTTCCATCTAGCCCGGAATGAAGACAAAGACTTCAGTAATACAATTACAAATTGACAAGAGAAAAATATTTGGTTAAACATTCCATACTCTCTATTCAACCCTGACCCAACATGTCCACTGAGGATGATTTTTCAAGTTTAGTGCAGTTTGGTGGAGACTATCACCAGCTGTTACAGCAGGTACTGGAACAGGAGATAAACTCTGGGGATCGGCAAAGAAGAGAAGAGTTTACGCCAGAGAAAACCCAGGCGGGAAATATCCTACTAATGCAATTCAATTTTCCAAGCCAAGTGCATTTCTGACTTGTTCTGTTTTACACCCTCCACCCCCCAAAATGTGTTCCAGATGACAGTCTTGTAAAGAGATTTTCAAAATGAGCCCAGCTCTCCCATGACACCCACATTTCTTCAGGCCTAGGATATAGCAAGGTCAGTGTAGAGGAAATTGCTCTCTCTCCTGGGTTGAATCGAAGCACTCAGACTTTGGATTTCTGCTGGCCTACCCACGGTGATCTCAAAGTTCTCCTTTGTCCTCTTCTTTGATGTCAGAGCAGAGCTCTCCCATTTATATAAGATTCTTATGTTCCTATCTTCCCTTCACAATCCAGACTGTCCACTGCTCAAAAACTGGTCTACAAAAGTATACTTTTAGTCACTTATTTACAATTTCCTTTAAGCTCTCAAATTAAGCTGAAATTGACATTCAATGCCCTTGGATTCAGGAAACTGAGATTAACATAGAATAATAAGATAGTGACTCTGAGCTTGAAGTCAGTCAAGAAGAATCTTAGAAGAAAAGATTTTCGTCACTACCTTTTAGGAAAGAGTATTGGTAATACTGTCCTAGACACAGGATCAAAAACAGTTGCCTGGGCCAGTAAAAAAAAGGCTATTCTAGACGAGAAAACTACTTAAAAACCAGTTTGAAATGCACTATAGGTATCATTATGCATGACCCTGAAGATTAATTATAAATGATAAAAACAAATTTTCAGTATTTTTATCAAAACAACTCCCCATCCCTAGGGGGGATGTCTGCACACAATCCCACAAGCTCGTGTTATTTGTTATGTACTGACTTTAACCAGTGATACTCCTGCTTCCCTGGGATTTCTAGGAGGAATACCACCCTCTAGGGTGCCCAGGGTTGCACTCTGGTTTCTACATCTGCCTTCACCCTTTTCTCTACATTCTGTCTGCAACCACTCATCCAGCTCTACGGGCTAGCTGGTCTCATGATTGTACAGGTGTTTTCCTTCCTTTCTACATCACCACCAACACCTAAACAAGCCTTCTGGCAGCTCTTCACTGGAGAATACAAATAATCCTGAACTTGGACCTGAAGAGACTTTGACTCATCTCTTTTCTCTGTATGATGGTGGCTAATCACTATCCTCCCCAAGTTTCTTCATCCTTACAGTAAGATTAATAACACATGCTCACAGTGTTAATATGCTTGGAATTAAATGCCTTAATTTCCAAGAAACCACACATCTCGCGTTCTTCACAGAATGATAGTAAGTACATAGAAAGCTCTAGTACTTGTCCTCCTCTTGTTTCAGTGTCCTCTTTTGTCTTCCTCTTTCTCCTATCTTCCCTTCCTAATCCAGACTGCCCACTCCTCAAAACCTCATATTCCAAAAATATTCCTATAATCATACTGCTTTTCAGCTCGAGAATTTACAATGACTCCCTCTGACTCCCAAGTTAAGCCCAAATTATCTCCATGGCCTTGAAAGCTCTTCAATTCAGCAACCTGGAATTAACACAGATGACTAAAACATTCACTGTGACTTTAAAACTAGTGGAATACATGGACATACAAGAAAGAACTGTAATATTCATATAATATGGTGAATTATGAGAGAAGAATATAGAGGGAGCCTATGAAGCCCAAAGAGGAATGCATGGGACCAAATATCGAAGCACAAAGAAGCATGCTGGAGGCCATGGGACTGAACTGAGTTTTGAAGGATGAGCAAGAATTAACAAAATAAAGATGGGTAAGAAGGGCATTCAACCAGTCATTGTCTGTTCAAACTTAGTTTTAGTTCTCAATATGACAAAATAATCACTAATTATATCCTACATTCCTAGAACACTCTAGCTAGTGTTGTTTCTTATTTCAATTCCATGGTTTACTCACAGAAACCCAAGAATCATTTCATAACAGTTTTCTCAGGCTAAATGCTCTTTACCCTGACCTTTCCTTTACTCTGACTGCCATCAATGCTTAGACGTAGTGTATGTCCATGTGCTCTTAGGCTGGCCTATATGTGGCCATAGACTAGCTTTCCAGTTGTTTCACATCATTAAAACAAGAGTCTCTCTTCGGCATTGTTGTAAGTCATTGGTTTATTAAATGTTTCTATGACCACATGGAAAAGAGACAGTTTTTGAGGTTCTTGTGCCAAAGAAAGGAAGAAAGAGGAAAGGATTTTCTATAACCTTGAAAATTATAATACTGTTATCTATAAACAGCCAATACTGTTACCCATAACAACCAATTAACCTGCAGTGTTTGGGGATTAAGAGTTACATTCCACAGGAGGTAACATTACATTTTAGAAGTCTACATATTTCCAAAAGTTTTTTTTTTAAATACAGACAGCCTTATAAAGACATTTTTTGTGATTAGTTAGTAAGGCAGAGGACTTTATTCTTGGCAGCAGACTAAATGGTTTTATTGTTCAGAACCGCTCCCACTGATGCCAACAGTCTCTCCGTTCCACCTTACTATCTGCAGTTCCCGTCACTAGCTAAGTACTAGCCGTAGAGTCCAGAACCAGGAAATTGTGAGCCTAAGGAAAGCTAATGCTTCATAAAGATACAGAAAATAACATAAGTGAATCTAATTATAAAGCAGGGACTGTATCAGGGTTCGTTTTTTATCCTTGCATCTAAGGCAGTGCTGGGCTTGCCTGGCTGTGTATTGAATGAAGAAATTATGACAAAAACCCGACTCAAAAAATACAATTTCCATTCCTTAGGAAAATCCTTATATCGGGGCCAGACTTAAGAGAACAGCCCACATCTGTCATCTTCACAGGGTAGCAGGCTAAACCTCTGTGCACACATCAGGCCGAGTCCTTTGATCTCAGGAAAAATGGCCCCTCAATCTAGTCAGTCTACTGCGTCATGGCCACTGAAATGTAAGGGATCTATTTGTGACTTTCTGGAAATGTTAAGGGAGATGAAGGAGTAGAAAGTCTGCCCTGTGCTGTTTCTTACAACTCACCTTTGAATTTAGTAATTTGATAACATCATGGTTGGCACTACCCTAGCCACCTTTGGACCACTGGTTCCCTAGGGCCAAGAGAATGCAGGGACACCAGTCTAGGCCCCTGACACCAATGAGCTCTCAAACCATCCCTGGCACTGCCTACCTCTGGATGCCATGGGATGTGAGAAAGGTAAATTTCTCCTCTCTTAGTTAAGCATTACACACTGGGGGTCTCTTACTTACTATGCATTGGTCATATGTACTTGTGCCTGAAGCTGTCCTGACTGGTACATCTTTGCACTATATCACTTAGGGTCAAATCTGATTTTTTTTTTTGCAAAAATACTTTCTTGCACTATTATTAGAATTATTCACAAACATGAGTACTGAGTAATGCACAGAACTGTTGAATCATTGTATTGTATACCTGAAACCAATATAATACTGCATGTTAATTATACTTAAATTTTAAAAGTAAATTTAAAAAAAAGAATTGTTCACAAATATGAATGTGCATACATTTTCAAATGTAGGGTGTGACCTCCACATAATTGTCAGATAAACGGAGTGTGTTTTGGATTGCCTTTTGCCTGCTGGACTATTGTTCCATGCCTTCATTTTTCCTCTCAGAAACCTTACTCCCAGGTACCCCAACTATGATACCCTCTTGGGGCTTCCATCCCAAACACTACATGGGGTACTAGCCAACAACCTTCTCCATGAACTTTGCAGCATATGCTAGACCAGTATAACGTAATAGTGATAGCAATAATAGTAACCTGTACTGAAATTTACCGTGTATCAAGCGCATACATGCACTGTCTCATTTAACTCCCTTGGCAACCACACAAAGTAGGTACCATAATTTGCCACTTTTGCTGATGAAAAAGTGAAGATCTAGAACAATAAAGAACTTTCCTAAAGTCTCACAGTCAGTCACTGGTATAACAGGGAATGAAATGCAGGTCAGCCTTATACCAAGTTCAGAATCCTACCACTATGGAGTATTGCCTCTATCTTAGTTAGAATATGGATCTTTATGTCAGAGGAATTCCTAGTCTACAGCAATTACTTTGTTGATTGAATCAGTGCAAAAAGACTTTTAGGTTGTTCTTCCTGTAGTTAAACAATTTGCTTTTGTGACTCTATTCACTGTGACATTTTCCTTTTACACTAAGGTTTTTCCAAGTCTTAGAAATAAATCTACACAGCGAAGTTCGGGGCGGGTAATATACATACTTTCTTATTCATACTCCATTTTTAAGGATTTATGCCTGCTCAGACAAATCCATATGCCACAAAAGAATTCTTTTAATGATGGGGAAATCATTTCATAGTCAGGCCAGTGGTGAGATCAGCCACAGGAACATATACCACGCCATCCTGTTCGGTTGAAGGAAGTGTGCCTCATTTTCTCAGTTTCCTGGCCAAAAGGGGATGTGATCAATTACAAGAGTCACGATGTTCGTGAGCTAAACCAAACCTGCCATTCCGGAGAACAGCTTGTCTTGACGGTAAGAGCTGAGAAAACTATCTTCCACCATCTTCCAAAACAGAAACAGTGTGTCTAAACATGGAGGGAGAAACATAATGTCTTTGAACACCCTAATGTTTTCTTCCTGAGTTCTGTTTTCAAAGAAAATCATGCCCAACCTCAAATATTTACTAGAAATTTGACTTTGTAAACCATTTCACTAGTTTTAGAATAATTCCAATAAGGAATTTCGGAGTACTTTTTGCTTGCATGGTAAAATTTGAATCACTGGTACATTCATATTTGGGGGGCATAGATTCAGGTTAAATTTAGATATTCTGCATTATGGGGTACTGGCGTATGGAGGAAAGAAACCACTACACTTGTTGTTGGGAGGGATGACTCTAGTTGTAATAACGGTGTGTTGCTTCAGAGTTCAGTTTTAGGTTAAGACAGAGCGAGGTTTAAATTGGCTAATAGTAAATATTTACTAATGTTACTAATAATTTACTAATAGTATGATATTTGGATGAGTTATTTCATCTTTCAGAGTTTTGTTTCTTCATTGTTTGTGTGTGAATGAATAGGTAAGTAAATGACGAGGTGGGAGAAATGAATGGATGGATAGCTTACTATCATATAATCCAGGCTAATGAAGACCATGAAAAAGAGACAGGAAAGAACTTTTTGTTTTAAACTATATTCCAGGGTATATTTTCAAGGAGTCTTGCCAAAGTAGAAAATAATAATTTTTATTCTCATCTAAGTGGAGATGAAGAAAAAAAATTAGCTGGGTGGGAGTTTTGTGGTAGGGCAAGGAAGACAAATCTAAGGTTATGAAAATAAATTAATGCTTTTAAAAGCAATCTGCACCTCATTAACTTAGCCTGTGTGCTCTCAATTCATCACAGCCTGATGGTTAATGAGGAAGGTTCTGGAATTTGTTCTCCCTGGACAATTTCAAAACTGTATTTTGCCTTCAAGTAAACCCAAGAACACACATTAGTTTTTGTTCAGTTGGTTTCACAAGTTTGTTTTGTTTTGCTATGTCCCTTCCGAACCTATGATTTTGGAATCATATTTAAAAAGTAAACCTATGTCTGCAGTTTACGTGGTTATGAATTGAGTGTGCCAGTGTTTGGCACTATGATCACCAGTTTGTTTTTTTAAAAGCATAGAAGACAGGGTTTTTGCTGCCTGTGGGACTAATATGTAACCCTCTTGGTTAAATTTCTGTTTCCACCTAAGCATTTCGAAGTGGTTTAACACCTCTGAATTCAATAAAATTTCAACTTTCTTCTAGGGCCTAGTTTTCAGAAGAAGGTAGTACAATTAGGTCAACGTGGACAGAAGTGGAGACAATCCCGTGTCACTTGCGATGAGTTTGAATTATTTAATCACAACCCTGGAAAATTTGGAGCAACCCAATAAAAAGTTATCACAGTTCCAGCAAGGAACTAGAGGAAATTCCAAAGATATAGAAGTCAGTTTCCTTTTTAAGATATTTATTACTTGTGCTGCTTTATCTTTAGAACATGATTGGGGCATTCATGTTTAAAAGGTGTATTGAATGAGGTATAATAATAGCAGTGAACTGCAGAGACTTTCTTAATCTCTTTCTATGGTTGATACGACCATAGGAAAGTTGGTAGACTTTTCTAAGTTGATAGACTGAAGAAGTTGATGTGACAGACAACTTTACAAAAGCAAACCTCAAAGGATATAGTTCTTTCCATAAAGACAAGAAAATATGTGTGTGTGCAGTGTGCATGTGTGTGTGTGTGTGTGTGTGTGTGTGTGTGAGAGAGAGAGAGAGAGAGAGAGAGCGCATGTATATGTGTGTGTTGGTTAGAGAGGGAGCTCATCCCTACCCATTCTCCACTCTTCTCTGAAATCTGAACAATCCGGAAGAAATGCAAGATGTAACAGAAGCAACTACCTACGAGATATTTTTAAGAAAGTCTTTAAAATCTACAAGTAAATCCCGACCCACCAACTAGAAACCTCTCTCCTAGGGCTTCTCTAGTAACAAGCAGCTTTTTCTGTTTAGCTGAGCACTTGTGACCTATTCAATTATCCTTCTGATGTCTATTGGGATAGCTGAGAAGCTATTTCCAAGTTTATGCTGTGACTCATTAAAAGGGATTAAGAGAGAGCATTTATCATGCCCTTAACTCTTCAGTTTGCCTCCAAATTATTCCAAAAATGATTTACAGGAAAGAAAATATTCCATTAAAGAAGCAAAGTGATGTAGTCACAATATGTTCACATTTTTTTAAAAAAGTTAAACAGGTTTCTTTGCTGCAGGGCTATTTCAATCTGTAATATGATCGTGAAACTCCTATAATAAAACATATCGTTGTAGAGGGATATGTAGAGTTTCCATTAAAAAAAAAAAAGAATTTTCTAGAATACAACTTAGGGTATGACATCAAGCTTCCCTTCTAGGGGAAAACATACTCTCATTTTTTTCTGGACTGCTCCCTCCTCCCTGGAGCTGAGGTAGAGTTTTGGAATTTCAGGCAGTGTTAAGGCATGTGTGTAGGATAGGGGTATGCGTGGTGCTGGTGAATGATGCAAACCCAGCCCTGATCCCCATTCCCAGGTCACTGATACACACCAGATGATACTGAATTATGAATAATTGTCTTCTTTTGCTTCTTGGGGAATGCTTGCAAGGCCCAGTTGAGGGCTAGGAATATTTCATAAAGCTGCCCATGTTTCCTTCTGTCTAGCTATGCCAAGATGATTTCTCAGGTCTTCCTACTGCCTCTCCTTTTCTTCTGTCCAGCTTGGGTAAAATCCCTTTCTTAACTGGGCTGGAGGCAGAGAGGTTAGAATGATAACAGTAGGGGTGCCTGGGTGGCTCAATCATTAAGCGTCTGCCTTCGGCTCAGGTCATGATCCCAGCGTTCTGGGATCTAGCCCCACATCAGGCTCCCTGCTCAGCAGGAAGCTTGCTTCTCCCTCTCCCACTCCCCCTACTTGTGTTCCCTCTCTCGCTGTCAAATAAATAAAATCTTTTTTAAAATATTAAAAAAAAAAAAAGAATGATAACAGTAGAACCCATACTCTCAGTGGAATCCTGGAACCAGACCAGCTCATGAGAACCCATCGGTAAATATTCAGGAATTTTGCAAACACACAGATTTGATGTTGGTATCTTGGTATTGGCCATGGTGGAAGTATGTACACCATGGGAATCTATAAAAGTCACAAATCAGAACTTCCTGTCCTCCTTCCATAGACAGCTTGTTGTTAAATATTCATCTACACTCCACTGTATTCTTCTCCTTTCTTCTGCCCCTTTTCAGCTTCTGGCCAAAAACTTAAAAGATGTGTAGACTCTTTCTATTTTTTGTTCTACCTCATCCCCTCACTATCACCAAGTCAGCAAAGTACAAAGTTGGCTCTTGCTTAAATCAGTGAAGACGGGTGCATGGGTGGCTCAGTCAGTTAAGCGTTGGTCTTTGGCTCAGGTCATGATCCCAGGGTCCTGGTAGCGAGTCCTGCATTGGACTCTGCTCAGCGGAAAGTCTGCTTCTCCCTCTCCCTCTGCCTGCTACTCCCGCTGCCCCCTCTCTCTCTCTCACTCACTCTCTCTCTCAAATAAATGAATAAATAAATAAATAAATAAATAAATAAATAAATAAATCTTCAAAAAAATTTTTTTTTAATTTGGACACTGCTTTTGACTGCAGACCCTGACCCCTTCTAAACTAGCCCTGGTAATTTATGTCCACTCCCTGCACCCAACCCACTCCCCAACCCTCATAAACACTTCTCAGTAGCCCCTGGGTGTAAGAAAATAATCTGGGAGAGACTGGTGGAGGAAAGGGAGAAGCGCAGTCAAGTTGCTTGGCAATATTCAGGGCCAACTTGAGATCAGTGCAATGAAATGAAACCAATGCCAGTTCTCATAATTACGTGTTTTTTCCTACCCACTGTCAGCTGCTTGGGTCCAGGCAGAGTCAGGGGAGAGTTGGATTTAACCAGAGTTTGGATTTGGCCAAAGTATCTAACCTTGCAATAGTGGGTCAAGGGAGTTGAGTCTGTGCCTAACAGATCAAAGTGAATGTAATAACTGTAATCACTGCTTACAAATTATGCCATTGGTGTCCTTGCATTTGTCCATGCCCCAGAATGAACATCAGTTTCAGAGGATTTGTGTCTATGCCCCCAAAACAGAAGTCATCCTTCCACTTTTAAAATTAAATACCTCTTTTTGTAGGAAGGAAAGGAGGAAAGTGGTGTTCGTGTTAGCAGTGAGCACTGATCTGTTTGTATTCTCTATGTATGTAACCTACATAAACTTTTACTAATAAATCTCACATGTTCACATAAAAATTAAGAATTTTACTGTGAAGGACTTTTTTAGGTAAGAATTGAGCCACATAATGCAACAAAGCCATCAGTCAGGTGGCTTCACCACGCTCCAGCGATCTTCTTGGCAGAGAAGGGCAAGGAGTCAGTGCTTGAAGTCAAGCGAAACCCCAGTCCCACCTCTTATTGCATGAAACACCTATTTGTTTTAATTTCAAAGTAAATAAACAAACCAAATAAACAGGCCAAGACAATGTCACCTTTCATGCTTGAGGACAATGCTGCTGAAATTATTTAGTTTAAGGTCAGCCCAATGGTTAGATCATTGGCAAGTTTTTATTTAGAGTCGCATTTGCCCCTTATAGGGAGTTTCCAGTAATAAGACATGGCATTTGCTTTCTTAATGAGACACCTACCGGCTTTGGCTCCTCAAAAACGACACTAGTCAATCCAATGGCAAAATAAGCACAAAGTGAAAAACACTAATCTATCGAGCGGGGAGGGGAATTCAATTTTATTACTCAAAAATAATTTCAGTTTTCAGAATTAAATCTACTAACGCATGAAAGAGCAAAAAAAAAATGATTTAAAAAACCGAAGGACCCTATGATCTGTCTTTTAACAACTGAAAGAGAGAGGACTCAAGGGAAAGAGCTCAATCAGGACTGGATAAAAAGAGGATTTACAGCTTCACTCAGAGAATTTCGCACAAAGGTAGGACATTTGCCAAAAACAAAAATTTATCCTAGGAAAAAAAATGAAAGTACTGCAGAACAAAATATTCAGGTAGTACCTAAAAGTGGTATTAGATCAACCATTTAAAATTGAACTTACTAATCACTTCAGTCAAACACCTAATCACATACTTTTACTTTTTTCCATTTGACCCTGATGCGTAACATAAAGGGAAAAAGTTGCTATTTGAGGGGAAAAAAAGAAAATTACAGCCAGCTTCTAAATATAGTCTCCCAGAGGGATGGCTCTTTTATCGAGAGATTCAGAGGCCTTTTTAATTATGCAAAGTATGCCCAAAAGCCTATAAAGAGAATGCTGAGGAAAAGAGTTGAATGTCTCTAAATACTAAGGTGTTTTAATGTCTGCAATTTACTCCAAAATACTTCATCATAGGCAGTATGATAGCATGGGCTAAAACACAAGCCTGACACATTCAGATGTTCTCATCAGGATTTTACATGGAGATGGTGGGGGGCGGGACGGTAAGGCAACTGGAATTTTTTTTTTAAAGTCCCCACACTCTAGAGATAGCTGCAAAAGCACTTTGGTGATCTTGTTCTTTGATTAACACCAGTTTGTCAATTAGCATAATGGTGAAATTTGTAATTATCAGCATAAATGAGGTTAGAAATACTCCTGCCAGTGAAAACAGTACTACTCCAGATAGGTGAATTGGCTAAAGTACTTTAGAACAGGGGTCGGCAAACTGTGACCCACAGGCCAAATGCAGCCCAGCTCAGTTCTAGTATGACCTGTGAGAGAAGAGTAGTTTTTAGAGTTTTAAATGATTGAAATAATTTTTTAAAAGATTTTACTTATTTATTTGAGAGAGAGAGAGAAAAACGCACATGCATGTGGGGGAGGGGCAGTGGGAGAGGGAGAAGCAGACTCCCCGCCGAGCAGGGAGTCTGACACTGGGCTCAATGCCAGGACCCTGGGATCAGGACCTGAGCCAAAGGCAGACACTCAACCGACTGAGCTACCCAGGTGCCCCTGAAACAATTTTTTTTTAAAGATTTTATTTATTTATTTGACAGAGAGAGAGACAGCCAGCGAGAGAAGGAACACAAGCAGGGGGAGTGGGAGCGGAAGAAGCAGGCTCCTAGGAGGGAGCCTAATGCAGGGCTGAATCCCAGGACTCTGGGATCACGCCCTGAGCCGAAGACAGACGCTTAACGACTGAGCCACCCAAGTGCCCCCCCCGAAACAATATTTTTAAGAAAAGTTTGTGACACATGAAAATTATTATAAAATTAGACATAGGTGTCCATAAATAAAGTTTTATTAGGACACAGCCACAATCCTTTGTTTATATATGTCATATGGCACAGATCAGCAAATGCTTTCTGCAAAGGGTAAGACAGTAAATAGTGTAGGCTTTCCAGGGCATACCATTCCTGTCACAGCTACTTAACTCTGCCCTTACAGCATAAACACAGATCTAGACAACACAGAAATGGATGGGTCGGGCTGTTTTCCAATATAACTGTATTTACAAAAGTAGATGGTGGGCAGAATTTGTCCTGTGGGCCAGTTTGCCAGCTCCTGGTCTATAGCTGCTTTTGCAATACGATGGTACAGTTTAGCAGTTGCAATGGAGACCATATGGCCTGCAAAGCCTAAAATTCTCTATCAGGCCCTTTATGGAGAAAGTTTGTCAACCCCTACTCTAAAATACAAGGGGGGCAAGGGATCTTGTCTTTCTTGCCTATAACAATACTCTCAGAATTTAGAACAATCCCTGGCACATAGTAGGCACTTGTAATTATTTGTTAAGTGAGTGGATAAATGATTGAATGAACAAATACACATGAACTTGATGTGCCTGAAAACTTACTATCCCATCATACAGCCCATTCCCTTCTGGAACAGCCCAGTGTTCTGCCTGATAGTGAAGTTGAAATCGGTCTCCTGGTAACTTCCCCCCAAGATGACAATGATGGACTCTTTTGCTACTTATAAAAACCTAATCTGTCTTCTACCTGCACCTTCTTCAAATATGTGAAGATGATTTTCATGTTCCCTGAACTGTCTCTTTAGACTGAATCATCTAAAGAGTATCTTTAATGCTCCATATCCCACGATATGATTTTTGAGTTCCTTAGAAGACCAGGGCCCCTAGTGAAGGTAATAATCCACAAATTCCTTGTTTTCAAAAACCTAACCATGAGATTAGGAACAAGAGGTCAGTGCAGCCAGAATCTGCTAATGTACTGCTCTGTCACTGGCACACATGTGGCAATACAGAACTTTATTCTTCTTTACATGCCCGATAACTGAAATGATTTGCCAAGCATTTTAAAGTATTTTCATTACATGAAGAGCTTGCCACACACACATTAGGGCTCTACTCATCTCAGTTCTATTATTTTTATCCCACCTAAAAAGTTACCTACAAATCTCTCTAAACTGTAGACAGATATAAAGTTATTCTTACATAAGTGATTTTCTTCAGCAAATTTGTTTCTTTGACAAGTCATGCACACTTAATAATTGACAAGTAGCAATTTTCGGTTATCCTTAATTTTCTCATTAGCATTTGTACAAGTACTACTTCTCTAGAAAAACGTTATGCACCCTGTGGTTGCCTGGGTTTTAGTTCCAGTCTGTAGAAAGAGCCAGCCTATTTTAAGTTGTATTCCAGATCCTACAGCTACATTCAGTGGCTTACGTCCTCATGTATGTCATTCTCCTAATCTCCTCTCCCCCGAGGTTCTCCCGTGACTGCGGACAATTTTAAGCTACTGTGTTCTGAACAGGAACAGAGTGAACAGAGACGGATAATAGCATTTCTAACATAATGAGACATCTGTAATATAATTTTGCTGTTAATCAATGTATCTTTTACAGAAGATGGGCCATTATGCAATATAATTAACCAAAACATATTGAAAAACCCAAACATTGCTCTCTCACCTGGAGAGCTAGATGGAATTGCAGGAGATTGTTTGACTCTAATGGAATCTGATGGACTCCAACTATAGTCTCTGGGCCTCTACTAAACATGGATTCTCATAGTTTGATTCTACTTCCAGAGTAGGATGCTCAAGTGGTTTTCAGGTTCTCTTCCTCTAGCAGGAGACAAGCAAGAAGGGCGTTTACCCCAAATGACTTTAATCTTGGAAACTCACTAAGAAGAGCTCAACAGTAATAGACCGCAGGGCTAGCAATTATGTTCCCAATTCCCTCATTTAGAAGCACTTTCCCAAAACCCTAGAAAAACAGATTGCAACTTAAAGGTTCAGAACTAATTAAGCCCACTAGGGAGAGTGGTGGAAAGAATGCAGATGTTCGATGAAGAAACACTTGAAGCTGAACCCTCCCTCTGCCACTTGCTAGCTCTGCGATCCGGGGGAAGTTTCTACATTACTCTGGGTTTCAGTTGCTTCTTCTGACACGGGACCACCTACCCTGCAGGGTTACTATGAGGATAAAGTCATGGAAGCATGTGAGATATCTGATTCACCCAACACAGGTGCCCAGCAAATGTCAGTTCTCTTCATCGCCAGCAAATGTGGAATGACCCCCTTCTCTGGGTTCTACAGAAAACAAAAATAAAGAAGAGGGAGGAGTTTCCTAAGACTTGGGATTTTTCATGTTAACATCCTGGCAAACCAAGACACATTGTTCAAAGGGCTGCATTTGATAAATGATTCCAAGTTTTGAATACGTGATTATTAGTTCCTTTTTGATGTTATGAACAGTGCTTTTCGATTGGCACATGGAGTAGAGCTGAAAACCAGGTACTCATGTTGATCGTTTGGTTTTGTTCATTTAAATGAAGATGGTAACTGCTTTTATAGTAGTGATTCTTAATGGGGGGGGCATTTTGCCTCCCAGCATACATTGCGTAATTCCAGAAACATTTTGTTATCATAACTAGGAGTGTGTGGGGGGGTGACTGGCATCTAGTGGGTAGAGGCTAGGGACGCTGCTGAAGGCGCTACACTGCACAGGACAGCCCTTCTTCTCCTCCCCCCACAACAAAGAATAAGAAACCTTGTCTCTTCAGGCTAAATAACCCTATTCTCTTTACATTTCTTCATAAGTATACATAAAGATGGCTCACACAAAAATACTAATGGGCTATCTTCCATGTCTCCCACCACCATCAGCACTTAACTTTTGTATAGCTCAATGATTACAATAATATTTGTGTGTTTTAGAATTTGCAAGGTGCTTTTATGCAATCTCTCACTGAACTCTGACAACAACACTGTGAGGAATCTGTTATTAAGAATGCTCATGGCACAGACGTAGAGACATTTTACCCAAGACCATACTTTAAGAATGGAGCTAAGGCTCAAACCAAAGACTTTTGATACTAAGTCTCACATGCTTTCCATTAAGTCTCACATGCTTTCCATTGCCTCGTGCCTCGCGTGGCCTCATTCTGAGCAATACTATTCTTAGTGGAAAGGACTCGCTAAGGCAACGGATCCCCACTGAGGATGCACGTGGCAACCACCCAGAGAGATTTTTAAAGTACAGACTGATGGCCCATCAAATTTACTATATCTGAATGTCTAAGGATGGTGCCAAAACTGCATATATCCCAAGAGCATCCCACACATGTCCACTTCTTGTGAGTCATCTTGCTCAGAGCACAAATCCTGGAATAATAATCCAGGGGCATTTGCATGTTAGCATTCCATAACCCCCACCGCCAAAAAAATGAATTTCTAATGGCAGTTCAGGCAACCAGGGAGCCTTGAGAATGGTGGGAATAGTTTTGTGTTAGTGAGGTCTTTTGACCTCTCAAAATTGACTGCTATTTTCACCTACTTTTAAGACTTTTTTGATTCTGGGCCAAAGCAATTTTTTAAATGGGGCTATATTTGTTGTTTTCTTCTGTATACTTTCTACATCCCTCACATACATTATACACAATAAATTTCATAACAAGAAACCTGATACATGAAAAAGCAAGACGCTGACAGTAAAACCCATTAAAGGCCCAATTAGTGGAAGACGGCAGGATCATGAGTCTACAGCTCCTGTGTCTGGACGGCAGGTCATTCCAGGACCACTGCCATCTGTGAATCTTGTTTTCATGGCTAACTCACATGGCGCTCTCTACCTGCTCTTTTTTTAAATCATGACCCCCTAATTGCCGATCTTAGGTTTATCATAACCACTATAGATTCCTTATTACACAGTATTCTCTCTGCGGTCCAGCAGCATGGGCAACACCTGGGCACCTGTTAGAAACGCAGAATCTCCATTTTAACACAATCACCAGGCATGCACATTCAAGCCAGAGGAGCACTGTTCTGGTGAGTTGACTGCTATTTTCAGTCAACTGAAGGGGTTTCCCTAATCCACTCATGTTAATAATGATAGCTCAATGCTGCAGCAATTCTCAGAGTGATCCCCAAAGTGTGGGCCCCAGCATCACCTGGGAACTTGATAGAAATGAGTATTTTCAGACCTATCTCAGGCATACTGAATCAGAAGCCCTGGGGGTGGGGCACAGCAATCTGTGTTTTTAAAAGCCCTTCTGGTGATTCTTGTTGGATATGGTATGGTAAGGTTGGTGCATGACAAGAGAAGAGGACAAGGCCTGGAAGAAGTTTATTATCCTCATGGATCCTATACAGAGTCGCCATGCAGGGTCACAGGGGAAAACACCAGGAGGTCAGGAGGCAGAAGACAGAAATGAGCAGAGGGTTGAAGACACAGCCTTTATTGGAGTTGCCAGGTAAAGGCAAGATGGGACAGAACAGGTTAGGATTGGCTAGTCTGAATAATTCCCTTGGGCGTTGGGCTATAGGGTTGGCCTCTCTAGTTGTCTGATACCTGGCCCTGGGATGATTTAGGGCAGGGGGGAAATTGTCTCGGTGTGTAAGAGTTAGATAAGGAGGTAGTTGTGGGTATAAACTCGGGATTGGTTGTTTTGCATATGAAGGGCATACTCTGAGGCAGGTTATCATCCTTAGACATTAGCTAGCCCTGGGAAGGGCAGAGTCTCCCCAACCAGAAAGGTTTTTTTAAGATGTCAAAACATCATAATAGAGCGAAAACTGAAAATGCATATATTTACAATACTTCCTGGAGCATGCTACAGTTTAAAAACCATCCCTCTGCGGCAGAAGTAACCAACCCCAGCTTCATTTTCAAATAATCGGGGAGCTTTTTGCAAAAACCTACCGGCTTATAGTTTGAGCAATCACATTGCCATCAAGGTCCATAACTGAGACTCTGAACAAAGGTCAAGTATTACAGATCTAATCTAGTGTTTCTCAATCCTAACTGATGGGGGCACAGGGTGGAAGAAAGATATCCTGGTATCAATCTCATCACCCCTCACTTGTCTGGAATGGTTGTAAGGGATTATATACTTTTTAATGTTTCTCACATGATTCTAGTGTGCAGCCAGGATAGAAAAGCTCTGGTCAGGGGCGCCTGGGTGGCTCAGTTGTTAAGCGTCTGCCTTCGGCTCAGGGTGTGATCGCAGATCCCTGGGATCGAGACCGCATCAGGCTCTTCCCCTGGAAGCCTGCTTCTTCCTCTCCCACTCCCCCTGCCTCTGTTCCCTCTCTCGCTGGCTGTCTCTCTGTCATATAAATAAATAAAATCTTAAAAAAAGAAAGAAAGAAAAGCTCTGGTCAAATCTAACCCTCATTTTATAAACCAGAAGTATAAAGGTTAGAAGTCAGGTGTTTTATTTAAATTTACAAAACCTTACGAGTGTCAGGATTAGAATTCCCAATTTCTAATTCCGAACCCAATGCCCTTTTCCCACATACATAGCTCCATTGTCCTCTGTGTGCATGTAGCTTGACATCAGCCTTCACCTGAATTTCATTTCCCAATTTTTTTTAAAGATCTCTAAGATATTTGACATTTATCCTCCAAGGACCTAGTCACTTTGATCAAGAACTATTTAGGATAAAAGATAGGAGGCACGCCTTTTTAAAGAAAAAAATAAATCTGACAATATATTTTCCAAAATATTTCCCATTCCACATATTCTTCTCCATGGTGACCTTGTCACCTCCCAGACAAAAGATGGCATCTAATTACCGTCCTCTGGAATAGGGGCTGGACATTGTGACTTGTTTGGCCAATAGACCATAGTGGAAGGAACATTCTTGAACTTCCAAGACTGGTTCATAAAAAGCCTTGGAGCTTCTGCCTGAGCCTCCTGAAACTCTCTGTTCTAAAATACTTCCCTCTTTTTTTTTTAAGATTTTATTTATTTATTTATTTATTTATTTGACACAGAGAGAGAGACAGCCAGTGAGAGAGGGAACACAAGCAGGGAGAGTGGGAGACAAAGAAGCAGGCTCCCAGCAGAGCAGGGAACCCGATGCGGGGCTCGATCCCAGAAGCCTGGGATCACGCCCTGAGCTGAAGGCAGATGCTCAATGACTGAGCCACCCAGGCACCCCTAAGATACTTCCCTCTTGAATCCCAGCCACCGTGCAGGAAGAAGCTACGTGTAGGCACTCTAGTTCACAGCCTCGGCTGAGCTCCCAGCTATCACCACCACCAGCGTTCTCAACATGAGCAGGAGTTACTTAGACCCCCAACCCTCCATAGTCTTCGGATGACTGTAGCCCCAGCTGACATCTGACTGCAACTGTATGAATGACTCCACAAGAAACCTCACCAGTTCAGCCCAGTCCATCTGCAGAACTGAGATGACAGCCCCTGGGTTCTGAGGTGGTCTGTTGAGCAGCAATAAATATCTGTAACAATGGAAGGCAAGAAAATAACTCCAAGTGGGGAAAGTGTGGTATTAGTGAGTTAATAGTAAATAAGAGTTGATGAGAGAGCACAGGGTAGGCGGAGGTCAGGGAGATCAGGAGGATAAAAGAACATAGAAGCATTTTAAACGATGTCAGAACAGGAGTATACGGCCTCCTTAGAGAATCAGAGAGATATAACCATTACACATTTCAAGTTCAGAAGCACAGAAAGTACATAAACCTAGTGTGTAACATGTCTTTGCTGATAGTAAATTGTCTGAAATTACCAGCAAATCGGAAATTAAAGAATTAAGAAATGTTAAGAATGAAGTTGAGAAAGAAAATATTTTCTAAGTAAAATTATAAGTAGACAAATGAATATTTTCTATTCCTTACAGAGCTCCACCTACTTTGAAACCTGGAGCGTGAATCTTTATTGTGACCCTAAATATTGCATCAGAAAATTAGTGAAGACCACACAGCCCCTTCGGCAATGATTTCTAGACGACAGTTTTCTAGGTGGACAGGTAAACAAGAACATTTCCAATGTCAGTTCGTCATTCTGCTGGATAAATTCAGCGCTGGATCAGAAACTCAAGCTGTGACCCCTCTTTTCATATTTAGTATTCTTTCAACAAAAATAATGATTCTGAAATTGGATTTGGATGACAATTGCTTTTGAATCAAAACACACACACAAAAAGAATATTGCACAGTTTATTCGTGTCCCCATTTTTATCACAAAACACTGATTCTGTAGTGGTTTTCACCATCAAAATATATTTTTATTGACATTAGGGCCAACTTGCAAAACACGTGAAACACAGATGAATGTTGTTTCAAGGTGCCATTTTGTGATCTGACTTCCCTTTTCCACTTCTTGAATTAATCTCCTTTGTGGGTCTCTGGCTGTTGAGTTTAGGTGGGTAACGTTCAGGCACAATGAAAGTAAGGTGAGGAACTGGTCTCAGGTGTGCTTGTTACCTTTGTGGTCTTTGATAAGTACACTTGAGTCATTTTGTAGGCATAGTCCATTTATCAAGAGAGGAAAAGTAGGAAAGACCATGAATCAGGGAAAAGCTATTTCCATTACTGAGAAATAACTCCAAACACTGGTCCAGGTATTACAAATGTTTGGCACGCATGCTGCTACTCCCTGTCCTCTGTGTTAGGAATCACTCATCAGTTATGGCTTGCCTTCTCTCTAAGCAGGGCCCAGCCTCAGAACTCTCAGCACACAATGGCCCAGGCTACTACCACTCAGTCAGAAGAAAACTTTCTGTTTCCTTGAATTTGCCATCTTGATGTTAAATCAGGAAAATCACCTCCCTATATAACTATCTTTATCTTCATTACTGGCTTTCTAAATTTGGTGGGCAGAAGTAGAAGAGACTCTCCCTACCGATTATAGGCTGTGAGACATTGTTTTATAGAAAGCCTTTTTATTTTGTACAATAACTAATTTTCTTTTAAAAAATTGCAAACTGTCATGGCATCATATATCGTGTGATCTGGAGCCTAGGGTAGTTAAGATTAAAAAGGTGACTCCTCATAATAAACATCAGAAATGTTCTTAAAAATTTTAACTCATGAAAAAAGGATTGCTGGAGAATTTGAAAAATAATAATAAATATTACTTCTTGGATAGATCCATTAACTGGCACTGTTCCAGCTAGAACTTCCATGGCAATAGTCTGGGATGATTTTTCGAGCCACAGACAATCCATCTGGAGGGCTACACTAGTCTGACCCTAGGGCCGGCTCATAACCCTAGTTGAGTAAATAGATATCTTCAAAGTGGAGCTGGGCAAATAAATCAATACAGTGCAAAACGTAGCAAATACTTCTTTTCAGTTATGGTTTTCAAGGTACTTTGCTAGTCACCATGGAGAACATGAGGTATTAAAGTGAGTCTTCCACTACATAAGTTTGTAACAAATTGAAGGAATTACACTTTGAGAATTAAACAATTGTCTAGGCAGTGGGGTGATACATGGTATAAAGCCCAGGAGCCCCAGTTATTTTCCACGAAGGAGTGAAGTTTTACCTTCCCAAAATCTCAAGAGAAGCCAAGAGTGATGAAAAGAGCCCTGATACTTGTGACCTACAAACTTGTTTCAAATCCAGAATCTATCTGGATTCCTATTAAAGTGCACTTGGGCAAGTGTGAGGTGACTGAATATCTCTAAGCATTGGTTTTCTCATTGGTAAAATAGGAATAATACCAATAGTCACCTCATAGGACTGTTACAAAGATGAAATAAGATAGGGGCGCCTGGCTGGCTCAGTCAGTACAGCATGCGACTCTTGATCTCCGGGTTCTAGGTTTGAGCCCCACATTGGGTTGTAGCAATTACTTAAAAATTAAAAAAAAAAAATTTAAAGATGAAATAAGATGTTGTATGAAAGAGTTTAACATGGTGCCTGTCATAGAGTGGGTGCTCAATAAATGTTTTATTATCATCATATCAGCATTGTGCTGCCCGATGCTCCAGAGAACTGCAAGAGATGAAATGGGAACGTCATGGAGGATGGAATTCTTATAATCGTGACTGGTTTGGAGACTGACCTCTCAGCTGTTTGATAATCATGTACAGACAGTCAATTCCATAAGTGCAGACGAAAACTAATGTGAGCTAAGGTAATCAAGAATAGCTTTATGCTGGAAATAGCACTTTCACTGTATCTTAACTACTATGTAGACATTGGATAGGCAGAGATGAAAATATAAGGGTACAACGTGTCTGGGAAACAGGTCGTGCATTTGTAACTCCAGAACCTTCTAGAGCCATGGGAATGAAAAAGACTTGGGTGAGTTGTCCTGGCTGCTGCCAACATTTATCTGGCCCACAGCAGAAGAGGCAGTTGAAGAGCATGGGTGGGGGGTGGGTGGGGGGAGATTGGAACATTAAAATACTTAAGTGACTCAGCATACAGACAATAGACATTCAACCTAAGTGAAAGTTACACACTCCTGAGAGTGTTTGAGCTCAAAATATGAAGCTATGAGTAAATCCATAAATCAACATTTACTAAGAATCTACCAAGGGAGAGACCAAAAAAAACGAAACATACTCCATCCCCTCAAGTTTTCTACAATCTACTTAGAGACCCAATATACAGGTGCACAAGGTGGCACCCAGCTCTTGTTACCAGATAAAAGTGCAGTAAAAAATTCAGGAAGGAGGGGCACCTGGGTGGCTCAGTCGGTTAAGCATCTGCCTTTGGCTCAGGTCATGATCCCAGGGTCCTGGGATCGAGCCCCACGGCAGGCTCTCTGCTCAGTGGGGAACCTGTTTCTCCCTCTCCCTCTGCGTGCCACTCTGCCTACTTGTGCTTTCTCTCTCTGTCAAATAAATAATCAAATAAAGAAATAAAATCTTTAAAAAAAATTCAGGAAGGAAAGAAATTAGCCCAGGCTGGGGCAGTCACTGGAGGATCCACAGAAAAGGGAGGATTTCAGCTGTGCTAGGAAGGAATACATAGGCTTTGTTTGGGCCAAAGGGAAAACCAGTTTGGTCCAGGCAGCCAGGATAGCACGGCCAAGACACACAGGTATAGTGTATCTAGTCAGTAAGAAATGCAGCCGCAGTGTCACAGAAGGTAAAGGCGGGAGAGCTATCAGTTATAAGACGGCACAGATGAGGGGAGGGAATTATAAAGAAAATGAAGGAAAAACCAACTCACTGTCCAGATGCTTTATAGGAACTATCTCATTTAATTCTTACAAAAATTCTGAGAAGTAGCATAATTTGGGGGGTCCCTAAGAGCATCCTCAGATTCAATCACATATAAACCACATCGTTAGTTTAAACTACCTGGTGTGGCCCAAAGCCTCAGGTAAACAAAAAATGCTTTCAATAAGCAGGATATTCCAAGAGCCTAGAGGTTATTTCTAAGAGGTCAGGCAAGGGCCCCACCTTTCTCTGAAATGTTCAGGGTTTGGACAGTGCAAACCTGCCGAGTTAATCCTTTACTGCACAAATAGATATTATTTTATCGTTGAGTAAACTGATTCTCTGAAAGGTTAGGTGAATTTTGCAATATCTAGTAGATATTAAATCTCGTGCCCGGGGCTCGAATCTACTTTTGTTTGAACCCGAAATCTGTTCTTTCCACTATAACACACTGCCTCCTCCACGCAATATTGAAAGTCAAACAGGTGATTTAGACATACTTCTGAAAACACCCTGGTGTCCATAAAGTTTTAAAGCAAGGAAATGGCATGGGGAAATCAGTGTTCTAGGAGGACTTCAGAGTTACTTTTCAACACCAAGGGGAAAAAATGACTTGTAAAAGGGAAGAGGAAAGGCAGGTACCTGTTAAGAGAGGTTTGCAGTAATCCAGGTATAACATAAGCTCAGAGCTGTAAGCGTACAAAGGAAGGTATATATGCAAAATATTTCCAAGAAAAGAAATGACGCGGCTTTGTTAAAGACTGGATACTGGGATTTGCAATGACCTGGAAGGAGCTAGAGTGTACGATGCTAAGCAGAAAAAGTCAGAGAGAGACAAATACCATATGATTTCACTCATATGTGGAATTTAAGAAACAAAACATGAATACAAGGGAAGGGGGGCAAAGCATAGGAGACTCTTAACTATAAAAAAAAAAAAAAGAGAGGGAGGCAAAGCATAGGAGACCCTTAACTACAGAGAACAAACTGAGGGTTGCTGGAGGGGAGGTGGGTAGGGGACGGGCTGGATGGGTGACGGGCATTAAGGAGGGCACTTGTGATGAGCACTGGGTGTTGTATGTAAGTGATGAGTCACTAAATTCTATTCCTGAAACCAATATTTCACTATATGTTAACTAACTAGAATTTAAATAAAAACTTGAAACAAAAAAAATAAATGAAATAAAATTTTAAAAAAATAAAGACTGGATTCTGAAAAAGAGAGAGTAAAGAAGAAAAGACAGCAGAATTTCTTCTGATACTCATTACTCTTGACTGCTTGCTTTCCGTTTGGTAGCTCCTTCAGTCCTCATCACGACCATGTGAGGTTAGGATCTTTATTTCATTTCCATGAAGAAGGAAAGAGGCCCGGAAAAGTTATACAACTTTCATGGGTCTTAAACTTAGCATGCCAGCCCCGTCCTGCCCGAGTCGGAAAGCCACAGCACTCCCCTAATCTTGTGCTACCTTCCCTCGGAGGCTGGAAAAACACTGAGGCCTCTGCCAAAGTGGAGGGAAGTTGATCAGTTCAGCTATGGATGTGTTAATATGGGATTAACAGAAATAGCAGCTACGTGGAGATAACTGGTATTAACTCATTGACCTTACATTTTTATTAAATCTTCCATGGCCCACCCTTGTTATCAGTGCATATCTTTCCAGAGAACCCTGCTCTCTTAATGTGTCTTTAAACAAGCTTTGATGTCAAAGATGAATGTACGGGCAAAATGAACATATTTTAAATTTGAATGAAAAGAATTA
Organism: Ursus maritimus; assembly: GCF_017311325.1. Taxonomy (NCBI): domain Eukaryota; kingdom Metazoa; phylum Chordata; class Mammalia; order Carnivora; family Ursidae; genus Ursus; species Ursus maritimus. The sequence goes on along the minus strand of NW_024424564.1, from coordinate 6,204,839 downwards.
TATTCAAATGAACAACATTTGGCTTACATTTTGGGTCTCACAAGTTTGATGGCTTGGAATTGCACATGCATAAGGCAACCATACTCAATAAGGACAGACTAGGAGCTCCCAGCTGGCTCAGTTGGTGGAGCGACTCTTGATCTCGGGGTTGTGAGTTCGAGCCCCACGTTGGGAGTAGAGATTACTTAAAAAAAATAAAATATTAAAAAATAAATAAAAATAATAAAGAGAGACTAATCATAGGCCCAAAAAAGGGGCAGGGGAAGCTCCAGAGACACAAGAAAGCAAATCTATTCAAAGAATCTAAACATACAAAATTTCATCTTGTTTGGCTTATTCCTCAGTCCTAACAGTAAGACTAACACTAGAAGAGACATTCACCAATGACCAAAGCACTTGCAGTGTTATTTCCATCTGAAAAGAACATGTTCTAATTCAAAGCAATCTTGAAACCCAGTACAGAAAATAAAATCTCCCTCATAGATGTTGCATATCTATTAAATTATAAAATTATATTCTTTCCTCATCCTTCTCTGACAGGGCAGCATCTCAGAATAAAGGCAGAGGTATGTAATCAGCAGAGACACTCTGACCACTTCTGCTACGTGATTATTTTTTGTTTTGAGACACATTATACAGTGTTCTAAGGAACCCAAGTTATTCTGGAATGAAAAATAAAACTTTGACCCAATCTGTGTATACAGGAGGAGACAGAAGTGCAGCCAGGAAATGCCCCTGTTAGAGATCCCCCTTGCTTTCCCCGCCAGGCGAGTCATTACCTTGGATTGGGGCATACTGCACAGTGATCTGAGGGCTCAAGCTGAAGAAAATCTCTGACTTATAAATCTATAAATATGGAACCAGAGAGTTTATCATATGCAGGAAATGTCATGAGAGTAGTTATTACAGGAACTATTGGCCCTCTGGGAAATTGCAGGATTTCTTGGATTCAATTTCTGAATATGAGCCAGAGACAGATCCAAACCAAGAAATATAGATTGGTGACTAGAGAAAGACTCACTAACCTTTCTTCCCTAAGAATATTTCTACCAAAAGGCCCCAATAATGTTGATGATTTGTCTTACTATATATATAGTTCAGTTTCTTAAATACGGAGCATAGCAATTACCCTGTTCTACCTAATACATTACTGAAAGTGGGTCAGAATTCACGTTCTTCAAGGACATGCCCTTCGATATAAAATGTAAACTTTAATGGTCTGCTTGCTTACCCCTTCTACCTCATTCCTGCTCCTACCCCCAGGTGCCCCACGAGTCAAGCCACTAAAAACTCCGTTGTCTCATTCGAGTCTTTGCACAAGCTGTTCCCATTGCCTGGAGTGTCTGGCAGGCCTCCAGCTTTTTTGAGAGGCTAATTCTTACTCATCCTTCAAAATTCTGCTCTGAGCGACTGCTCCAGGCTGTCTTCTCTGGGCTCCCAACTCCCATGTAAGAGGTCATTCCCCTTCTGTGCCCTATAAGCACTCTGTGCTCACCTCTCCCACAGCACTGATACTGAATCATTCCTGTGTCCGGTATTACCAGCAGGCCATGAGTTCTTTGAGGCTAAAGATGATATCTATTACTCTGAGGTCCCCAAGATTCCATGTATATAATATTTGGCATCTGATAGTCACTAATAAGGGTTATGAAATGAATATATGAATAAATACAATTCAATACTTTTAAAGCCACAATCTGTTACTGAAAAGTCATTGGAAACCATTGGGAACCCAAATAGACACATCATAATGAGATGAGGTCCAAGTACCATATTTGCTTCTATGAAAGACTTCTCTGCTTCCTACCTTGTCCTCATCATCCTTTTCTGACTCTGCCACAGAATACTCTCGGAACAAAAAGACTTCGTGTGCATGGCCCTTCATGATCTGGCCTGGATTTCTTCTCTGGTTTTGTCCCTCCCCCGATATCCCACTATGGCCTTATTAGTCCACTTGCAGTTCTCAAGGCACCTTGGGATCATTCCTTCACAGCGCCCACACACAGGAAGCACTCAGTCATTGTCTAGTTAACAAGGAGAAAAGGCCAAGCATGTTGTAATCTACTAAAAGCTTGTAGATTGCAACCAAGTGGGAAAACCTTAGCTACATTTAGGTGCAATAACCTACCAAATGCTATGCACTGAGTGAAACAAAGGTGAATAAAGCATGCTCCCTGTCTTGACAGAATTTACTGCATAATTCTGGGTAAAAAGACACATAAATAGATCATTTATTTTTAATGGTGAATGCAATAAAATAAATTGACTATAATAAAATAAAATTATGCACAGTTAAGAAAAGACTTCCTAGAGAAGAGGATTCTTGAGCAAGTCTTGAAGGATGAATAAGTCTATCCGTTTAAGAAAGGGTGCCTCAGGGGGCCCCTAGGTGGCTCAGTTGGTGAAGTGTCTGACTCTTGATTTTGCCTCAGGTCATGATCCCAGGGTCCTGAGATCAAGCTCCACACTCAACATGGAGCTTAACTCTCTTCCTCTCCTTCTGCCCCTAACCTCCTCCCCCCAGCTTGTGCTCTCCCTATATATATCCAAAAAAAAAAAAAAAAAAGGAAGGAAGGAAGGAAGGAAGGAAGGAAGAAAGGAAGAAAAAAGTGTGCGTCAGGCAAAGGCAACCAAAGGCATGGAGCCATGAAACAATATGGCATAGAAGCTGTGAGTAGTATAAGCAAAGGATGATGGTGGCCTGAGCTAGAGCAGTTAGACACGGAGGGAAGGGGATCAATGCAGGAAATAAACAGACATAGGATCAGCATCCTTGCCGATGACACAGTGGTGAGGGGTGGAGAAGGGAAAGTAATGAGATGGTGGAGAAGGAGCGGGTTTGGGGTGGGGTGGGGAAGGACATGAGTTCCAGTTTCAATACGTAGAGTCTAGATACCTGGGAGGCATCCAGGCACCATGAGCAGTAGATAGTTTGACATACAAGCAGACATAAGCTGCTGGCAATTTGCTATACGATCCAGGTTCTTATAATCAGAGTAAGAAATCTAAGATGGTAAGAGAAAAGGAGATTCTTTGAGGAGAAAAGGAGATTCTTTGAGGAGAACACATACAGACAATGCAGCGAAGAACAAAGGACAGAGCTCAAGAGTCACAGAGAAAAGGCAAAGAAGGACTAGCCCAGGAAAACAATCAAAGGAAGCAAGAAGAAATTGCATAACCAGAGGTGACTAGTTCATGAAAGTCAAGGGCATTGAGTTTGAAAGAAAAAGAAATCAAAAGTGAAAATTGCAGCAGAGTAGTCCAAAACAGATAAGAACAAGAAAATAATCATTGGGTTTGGCAAGATGAATGCCATTGGGCTGATGCTTATGTTGGCAAGGAGGATTTGGTGGGATGAGGGGCGCTGCAGCGAATTGACATGAAAGGCAGGTGAGGAAGGGAAGACACTGAGTGTCAGACGACCCTTACAGATGCCTGAATGAGATAAGAAGAAAAGAAGTAGGGTAATATTGGAGATGGGCAGGCAGGATACATCGTGGTTCCATGGTCACAGGAAGAATTATGATAGGAGTTATGAGAATGTGGGGAACTGGGGAGAAGAAGCCACAGAGAACAAGAAGGTGGAAGACAAAGGAAAGCTCACTAAAAATGACCTCCTCGTTGCCTTGTATTCTGTTTCTTATCTTCTCCCTCAGTCTCAGCACAGTGGCCAACACTCAGGTGTCCAATGTCTGCTCAGTGGATAAGCAGTGAAGCAACATCCTGAAGGAAACCAGCAGAAAGCCATCAAGGGATTAGTGGGAGAGACTCAATAACAAAAGAGACGTTCATGCTCTGAAACAAAAAGATATGAAGCAAAAATGGGTTTCCATGCCAGAACTTTCTTACACTGAAAGATTAACTTTGCAGACTGGCAAATGCAAGTATTTTAAATCTGCTAATTAACTGTCAGGAGTTACTGTTCTGTTCACCATTTCAATACTTCTTGAGTAGACATTTTCAGGATGGTAAAATATATACTTCCTGACCTTCTAGTCTATTTTTCTAGCATATCACTCCTTAAAAGATGTTAAGCCCCTTAAGAATATGAACCTTGACTTTTTTTTTTTTAAGATTTTAAAGTAATCTCTGCACCCAGCGTGGGTCTTGAACTCCCAACCCCAAGATCAACAGTCCCACCTTCCACCCACTGAGCCTGCCAGATTCCCCATAAGACTTAATTTTTTAAGAGAAATTCTAGGCTTGCAACAAAACTGAGAGTCAGGTACAGAGATTCCCCATTTATTCCCCGCACCATATACATACCCTGCCTCCCCCAATTATCAATATCACTCTCCAGAACGGAACATTTTTAAGCCAAGAATGCACCTACATCAACATATCTTAATCACCGAAAGTCCATGGCTTACACTAGGGTTCACTCCTGATGGTGTGCATTCTAGGAGTTTGGACAAATGTATAAGGACATGTATCCATCATTATAACAACATACAGAGTATTTTCACTGCCCTAAAAATTCTCTGTGCTCTGCTTATTCATCAATCTCCCTCTCCCCTCCTGGAAACTATTGATTTTTTTACTATCTCCATAGTTTTGCCTTTTCCAGAATGTCATATAGTTGAAATTATAAAGCATGTTACTTTTTCAAATTGGCTTCTTTCACTTAATAATATGCACTTAAGGGGCACTTGGGTGGTTCAGTCAGTTGAGTGTCTGATTCAATTTTGGCTCAGGTCATGATCTCAGAGTCATGGGCTCGAGCCCCTAGGCAGGCATTGCACTGAGCGCTGAGAGTAGAGCCTGCTTGAGATTCTCTCTCTCCCTTCCCCTCTGCCACTGTCCCCAGCTCACAAGCGCTCTCTCTCAGAAAATAATAATGATGATGATGATGATGATGATGATATGTATTTAAGTTTCCTCCATGTCTTTTCATGGCTTGATAGCTTGACTTTTGTTATCCCTTACAACACTTAGTCTGCTATATTGAATAAATGTTGTCTAATTTATTAATTGAAAACTACTAGGGTCAGAGTCACTGTGATTGTATTGGTTTCAGAACTCTGGGTAAAATGGACTATATTACATATAGCTCTAGGTTTGAAGAACTTCAAACGTTAGGACCATTTATAGGTTTGATGATGTCAGGAAGTCATCAAAATATCACAGATGTGACTATATGACACATTTGATCCACATTTGCCTCAATGTAGTCATTGAATGAACTGGAAATGCTTCTGGAAAACATCTACATTTCTGGTTCTCTTTCAAGTGCTCTACTATTAGCATTCAGGGCATAGCACTAAGAGAAAATGTTCTCAACTTTCTCAAATCTCTTACCACTCCCAGGTCACACCACCCTTCCAAGTGCCACCCTCTCCACCTCAAGCTCTCTCCCACCCGTATTCACCTGGCCAACTTCTACTCAGCCTTCAAGATCTGGTGCCAACGTCACCTTTTGACAAAGCTTTTCCAAGCTCCACATCTCACCCTATAGCGATAATTCCTTTATTACGACACTAGTCTGCTACATTATAATATTAACCAAATGAGTTCAACCAAGTATGCCTTTTCATGTTCATATCCCCAATACCTACCACACACAGTGGCTTGGTCCAAGGCAGAAGCTGTGGAAGTGGTAAAAAGTGGTTGACTTCCGGTTGTATTTTGAGGATAAAGCCAATAGGATTTGGTGATGTCAATTGGATGTAATGTGTAGAAGAAAGAGGAGCCAAGGCTGGCTCTAAGGTTTTTACCCTGAGCACCTAGAAGTGTGGAGTTCCTGTTACCTGATATGGGGAAGACTGTGGGAGGAGCCTGGCGGTCATTCAGTTTTCATCTGAGATGTCCATTAAGCAAGTGGAGAGGTCGAGGAGGCATTTGGATATATGAGTTGAAAGGGAAAGGTCTGTGCTCTATAAACTTGAAAGTCATCAGTATATCAACGTTATTTAAAGCCATGAGACTAGATGAAATCTCCAAGGGATAAGTATAAATAAACAAGAGGCCCAAGGACTGAGACCTTTGGCACTCCAACTCCAACATGGGTACTCTGCCAGTTCCAAGGAATGACCTGGGCAGTCGGAGGTAAAGTTGGGGGAAACCAGGAATGCAACACTTGGTGTCCTGAAAGTTACGTGGGGAAGTGTTTCAAGGGGGAGAGAATGATCTTTGGGAAAGTGGAGGTCACCAATACCCTTGATTAAAAGGTTTTATAGAACTGTGGGAGCAAAAGCCTCATTGGAGTAAGGGCAAATGGAAGTGGGAGGAGAGAGCTCTGAGACAGCCTGTGTGGACAACTCTTTAAAGGAGTTTTGGTATAAGGATGAGCAGAGAAATGACACAGTAGAGAGGAATCACCAAAGGCCTTGTTTGGTTTTGATATTTGTTGGGTTTTTTTTAAGATTTTATTTATTTGCCAGAGAGAGAGAGAGAGAGCTAAAGAGAATGCATAAGCAGGGGGAGCAGCAGGCAGAAGAAGAAGCAGACTCCCCACTACACAGGGAGACCGATGTGGGACTCGATCCCAGGACCCTGGGATCATGACCTGAGCCGAAGGCAGACGCTTAACTGACTGAGCCACCCAGGCACCCCTGATATTTGTTTTAATGATGGGAGCTATTATAGAATGTTTGGTATTAATAAGAATGATCTAGCAGAGAGGAGGAGATTGATGAGGCATTAAAAAGAACCTGAATGAAGTTCTAGCTAGTTACAGGGTAATTAATAAAACCAGTGTTTTTGAGCAGCTGAGGACTGATGGGGATCTAGGAGACAAGTGAAGGGACAGGGCTTAGGGATGCAGACAGTAACAGGAGGGAGAGCAGGTTATGGGCACAGGCAGGTGGGCAGGTGAAGAAATTCTCCTCTAAACGCTCCTAATTACTTAGTTAATAGCAGGGTCATCAGATGAGAGTGAGATGGAGGAGGGGATGAATGTTTGAGGAAAGAGAAGATGTGAAATAATTGTCTAAGACAATGCTTCTTGAACTTTTTTTTTTTTAAGTAGTCTCCATATCCAGCGTGGAACCCAATGTAGGGCTTGAACTCATGACCCTGAGATCAAGACCTGGGCTGAGATCAAAGTCAGATGCTTAACGAACTGAGCCACCCATGCACCCCTTGGACTTTTTTTTTCAATGAAAGGACCTTTTACATCCTAACCCAGCACACATACATATGTAAATGTAGGTACACATATAACTGAAACAAGCATTTCATGAAATAATATTTACCCTTATTAGGTGCTAGAACTCTATTACGTTCTTTTCTGTTCCAATCTATTTAGTTTTTTTAGTGCACAATTTGAAAATCATTGGTCGAGAAAAATAGGAGAAGGAATAGGCCGGGGAGAGGCAGGAGGGTGGCCAGGCAGTGGGAAAGGCCTGCATAAGGTTAATGGGGGTACCATTCATGGGAACTGGGGGTCCTGGCTGCAGGTTTTCATCTGGTCATGATCATCTGGAAGGGGGCAGGCGTGGAGCAGGCAGAGAATTAGTTAAACTAGGATTGGGGTTTTCCGGGCACCAGTGATGAAGGATGAAGCAAGGGGATTGCCATGATGTCCAAGCATGGAATCCAGGCCAGGTATGCCTGTAAAATGAGGTCACGAGGGAGAACGAGAGAAGGAGAAATGCTGGTCTGAGCAGGAGACTGAAGGTCTGCTGGGGTTGCAGAAGTGAGGACGGGGCATCAGGGAGATGGGAGTAGAGAAAGAGGCTGCAGGGGTAGGAAAGTGGGTCCTGAAACTGAGGTTAAGGTAGGAAAGTCATTTTTGGTCAACACAGGGGCCAGTATGACCACGGGAGTGAGGACTGAGGTAAAGAAAAGGACAAGATCCCAGGAGAAGAGGAGGTTAAGGAACCCAGAACACGGAGTGTTGAAAGAACCATTTATCTGGATACTGAAATAACCACAAATTGTTACAGGAGTTTTAAGAAGACAATGGCAGTGAGCCAGGAGCTAAAAATATTAAAGAAAGGAGGAGGAGGGATGGAAGTCAATGATGAAGCAAGCAGGGGTTGTAGAACAGTTTGATGTCAGGGATTTCAAGGCTGGAGTTTTCGGGAATTGGAGGGAGAATGGTCAGCATGGCGATGAGGGGCCAGTAGGCCTCTCCTACCCCTCCAGGCCCCCAGGTACGAGGGCATGGGTGGGGGGAGAATGAGAGAGACAGAGAAGCAGGGTCCTCACACAAGAGCCAGCTTTCCGCTGAGCAAAAAAGTAAAAAGCATATTCAGAGAAGTAGAGGGCCTATGAATTTTGCAGATGACAGATCCTGAGTTCCAAAAGCACAGCTGAGTTTTCTAAAGTGGGAAGCGGTGAGAAGTGGGCCTGGTCAGCTGATGTACAGAACCGTGTGACCATGAGCACCTAGATCAGTGGCTCAAGAAAGAAAACTGAATAAATCAATTAATTTAATTCAAATACACTGCATTTACGTGAATGCCAGTCCTTTTAACTATATAATAGAGAAAAAAAACTATATGACAGAGAAAACTGCTTTGATTTGAAGATGTCAGCAAGTTGACAGGTTACATTCTTTACCACCTATGACCGCTCATTCTCTTTTAAACAGATTTTTCTCATTCTTTAACATTCTTAGCTTTTTACTCAGAAATAAATGCGATAGATTTAACAATCTACTTGAATTTCACAGGGAGAAAGACTTTTCACTTAACATTAACTCAAAAGCCAAATGATTTAAATTCTCTATTAAAAAGTTGTTAATCAAACACAAACAAATACCAAATGAAAAAGGTTGAAGTTTGGCACCAATTAATGTACTTCAAAGAAAATCTAAACTTATTACAGAGCTCCAGCAGAACCACCTAAAATTCATTCAACTATATGAACACACAAAAAATTTTTGACGGCTTCTGTCATATACAAAACGCAACATGGGCTCCACCCACTGGACACTCTATGTTACTGCAATGTCACCCTGAGACACGAGAAAAGTTCTCATTCATTCATTATATTCATTCGGAAATATTATTTACTGATTGTCTTCTATGTGCCAGGTACTCCTCTAGAGCCTTGAGATACAATAGTCAATACAAAAAACAAAAGTCTCTGTCTTCATGAAGACTATATTTTAGTGTATAACACTTCCTACTTCGTCCACCACAATACACTACAGGCCAAATCTGTTTAATGGATACCCTGCATAAGGCTGAACCCTAAGACTTTAAAAACTTGATGAATAAAAGCCAAAAGAGCCTTTTAATTAAGAGTTGCCAAAAGTTTTTGTTGTTCGGAAACAGAAACATTAATTCACCTCTAAGGCAAAGGGTTCTCTATGGCTACAAAAACACACACTCTGTATATCCATGGTCCTCTTGCCTTCTTTTTACACAGTTTTATGAACTGACTACATATTCACCATTTTTAAGTTTTAGTTATTTCACTTTGCAAAAATGGTATTGTGCTGTATGTGATTGGGGGTGGCTTCTTTTTTCATTTCTTATGACATTGTTAACTTTATCTATGGAGCACATGCACCATAGTTCATTTACCCACTCTTCCACTGACGAGCATTTAGGCCCTTTCAGGATTTTTCCACAGTAAATAGTAGTGCCATGAGCCTGCCATACACGTTCCCAGGTGTATGCATATTAGAGATTTTCTTAGCTGTATACCTAAAGTGGAATTGCTGGGTCATGGGGTATATAAATGTTCAACATTTGGGGACAATGACAAGCTCTTGCTTGGAGTGACAGCAATAAATAACACTCCCTCCAGAAATCTATAATGGATCGTTTGAAACTAAATCCTTGATAATTCCAGATTTTTTTTTTTTTTTTTTTTGGCAGTTCAAAAGATACAAAATGGCGCCTCACTGTGGTCTTGATCCGCACCATGAATGATGCCAGATACTATGTCATGGTTTTATTGGCCACATAAATATGCTTTCTTTTTCCCACTGGTATTTTTTAATAGCACATTAACAATACACAATTAACAAGGGGAGAAAATCACAAGCTTCTTAACTCTTTGCTTTTATGCTTTTCCTCTTTGCTGTGTCAAATGGGTTCCCTGTTCGTTTATCTCAGCAGCTCTGTCAACAGGGAACATTTGCAATGAATTTGGTTTCGCGCACACACACAAAAGGGGAAACCAGAAATGCACAAGTCTCCATCAGTTGTTTGCTAAATGCCACTTACTGCGCAGTCAGGGTCCAGGACCGCGAGGACACGCGTGCAGGCGGGCAACTCCGGGAGGCTGCCGCTTCCCAGCCAGACGGCACCAGAGCGGAGCTGAAAGCGACCCCGCTGCGAATGATTACAAACAGCCCCGTTTCTCGAATTCATCATCAAAGATTTGGGGCCTAGTCTTTAAGAACCGGCGGGCCCTTCCCTTGGTCAGCCGCGTCCTTGTGCTCGGCGCCTCACCAGTCCCAAGAGCAAACTCAAAGAGGAATGTTCCAGGCCCTCGGCTCCCGCGGATCGCGCCGTCCTTCCCCACACGCTTCTCGCCGGCGCTGTAACGACTTCCATCATTTTGTCTTTAGCAAGTCGGTGCGTTGTAACTTTGCCTCCAAAACCTATTTCAGGAGCCAAAAGAGCCGCGGGGCCTGTACAGAGCGCGGCTTCGAGGCCCTGCCTGATTTCTTGTTCCTTCAGTGTCTCCTTCACGGCAGCGGACTCAGATCCTGTGCGAGCTTGGGTCACCTCCCGGCAGAACACGACGTTGTACGGTCCCTCTTTTTTGGCCTCTTCCGGACCAGCACCTGGAAAGATGACAACGCCTGGGCTGCATCGTACTGGGACTCTGGCAGCCAGACCCGCAGTGGTGACTTCAACTCCAGCTCACCTCCGGACGTCTACAGGAATGACTGTCTCCATCCTCTCCGCTCCTTTGGCCAGGATCACCGGGATGGGCTTCGAAGCCATTTTTCTGTTGTATTTTTTTAAAGACTGTACCTCGACTGTCTGCCCTGAGACGCGACGCCTTGGCCCCTTCGCGCGAGGGGGACCCAACCACCGCTGGACTGAAGGGGGGACGCAGGTGAGCGCGCCCGCGGATCCCCCAGACTCGGTCCTCAGCTTTGCACCTGCATGAATACGCTCTTGGGTGCAATGTCTGTTTGCGTTTTCCTGCGTTCTTAGGTCACGTGTGCTTTTCTTTGTAGGAGTTCCCAATGTACTCTTCTAATTCTTTATTTTAAAATAATTTAAACTTATAGAGAAGTTGAGAGAAAAATGCAAAGCATTTCCATACATACCTTCGCCCCCCCCATCGCTGTTAATCTTCTATCACATTTGCCTTATTCTCATTTTCTTCTCTTTCTCTCCTCCTGTGTGTGTGCAGGTGTGTTTTTTATCTCGGAACCATTTCAGAGAGTTACTATCAAATATGACACCCGTTAGTAAATCAATACTTTAGTGTGTACTTCCTAAAAACAAAGAGAATCTCTTACACAGCCAAATACAACCACTGAACCCAGGAGAATGGCATTCTATACCGCCTCCGCTAAATCCACGCACTCCATTCTAACTTGGCTAGTTGCCCCAACAGTTTCTTTCATGCTGCACATAGTTGTCCTGTCTCTTTAGCTCAGACAGTTCCTCAGTCATCTGTCTTTCATGACCTTGACACTCCAGAGAAGTACAGGCCAGTTACTTTGTAGAAGGTCCCCCATTTTGGATTTGTCTGGTATTTCCTCATAATCTCCTCTAGGTTATGCATTTTAGGCCAGAAGACCACAGAATTGATTCTGGGTCCTTCTTAGAGCATCCTATAAAAAGGCACATGATGTTGAAGTTAACTTTTATTAACTGATTACTTTGGTGTCTGCCAAATTTCTCTTATAAGTTTATATAAGTATTTTGAACTTATAATAATATCTAATCAATAAGCATTTGAGGGTCCTTTGATACTATGTAAATATCTACCCCATGCCTACCCCTATGCTGTCACCTCACTGCCTTAATCATATTTCCCATTAAGTTCTCATACCTGATACTTCAGAATTATCCTGTCTATTTTTGACCCTTTTCTCTCCCACATAAGTTGTTAAAATTAGTTTTGCACGTTCCATGATTTTGATTGTAATTGCTTTGAATCTATAATTCGAGTTGAGAAGTAGTGGCATCTTTACGATGTTGTCTTCCTTCCCATAAACATAAGTCTCTCCATTTATTCAAATTCTCTTTTATATCTCTTAATAAAGTTTTATAATTTTCTCTATGGAAATCTTGGAGAAATGTCTCGAAGCAAAGGAACTGGTTTCGTAATATGTAGAGGTGAGATGTGGACAGAAAAAAACAGATATGAAATTTCAATCTTCATCTCAGACTGGAGTTGAGTCTAGATTGAACTGGACTTGGTTCAGCTCAACTCAAAGTGAATATTCAAGTCACATCTGTATGAGTATTTAAGATTAATGGTGTGGCGCCTGAGTGCCTCAGTCTGTTAGGCATCTGCCTTCAGCTCAGGTGATGATCCCAAGGTCCCAGGATCCAGTCACACGTTGAGCTCCCTGCTCTGCAGGGAGTCTGCTTCTCCCCCTGCCGCTCCCCCCACTCGCTCACAATCTCTGACTCTCTCACTCTCTCTCAAATAAATAAATAACATCTTTTAAAAAAAAAGATTGATGGTGAAATGTGTTTGACTTTAGATACTTCACATAGAATGGAAGCATCCCCCACTTCCTCCACCACTCCCGACCTGAGACCAGTGTTCAGGCTTCCCTCTTGAGAAATCAGTAGATGCTAATGTGAATAGAGAAAATGTTAAGATCCAGGAGAAACCCAAGAAAGAAAAACGACCTAGGGCCAGAATTCTGTAATCCTAAGAGAAAGACTTGTTCTGTGGGGAAAGGTGGCAGCATTGAGCGAGGACGACTGCAGAAGGAAATAATGAGGAGGGTTGCGGGAGGATATATTCAGGAAACTAGGCAACATCCAGAAGGAAAGACCCTTGAGTAGGTATTGAGAAAGTGATGGACCACTGTTCCACAAATAGTCCATTGTCACCAATCTACCCCATTGTAAATTACCAGTCAGAGGGGTGTCCCAATCAGCAGGTAGCCACCCAGACCAAGAGATCATAAGGCAAAACCCCCTGGATTCTACTACTGACACGAAGGCTAGAGAGGCAAAATAAGTTTTATGCAAGATGGAAAGGAGAAGCCTTGCTGGTAGGTATAAATTCAACAGTAACCATCCCATGGCAGCTTAATGTCCCAACAAGATGCAAGAACACAGCACCCAAGAGAGTGCAATTCCATAAGTACCAACACTGTGTGGTCCCTCATGATTTGGCTTGATTGAGGTACAGAAATCAGAATATTAGGGGAATCAGTGGGCTCATGGCCCCATGACACTGTTTTGAGATTTGGTCATCAGGAGTTTGTAGTCATTGTTCCTGGAAGGAATAGTCCAATAAGATTTAACAAGCAGAAAAAGATAAGGGTGTTATCTCATGAAAATCAAAATGCATACCAGGACTCATGCCCTTTATGGAGATCACCCAGAAAGCAGCCAGGGGAGTTCCCATGGGCAGGGCCTCACTTTTCCTCGGAAAATAGTTCCGGTGCAGTTCCCTCCCCAAACACATAAATAATCCAAAGTCAAAAATGATTCCTTTAGCCTGAAATTTTGAAAGTAGCCATTAGTTTTCCACTATAGCCACTAAAATTTAATAATACATGTTTGTTTTTAAGTGGGGGTTGATCTCACAACCCTGAGATCAAGACCTGAGCTGAGATCAAGAGTTGGACGCTTACCTGACTGAGCCACCCAGGTGCCTCAAAATATCAAATTTTAAGTCATGTAACTTCCAGACGAACTTTTCAACATAGTTTAGCTGAAAACTGTACTCCAGGTAATTAAATATGTTGACCAATTACATAAACCAATTAAAGACTGCTGCCTAAAAGGGTGACTTTGCTTTAGAGTGGCATGGAGGTCATTTTCTTTGACAGAAAAGAGATTCAGAACTAGTTTTCCATAGAGGCAAATTCATGACAGCTCTCCTACACGTCTCTACCACAGTTATTACCCCATTCTGCCAGTAACTCACTTTGTAACCCGTGGAAGAATGTGATTTACTAACGTGTTAGATTTAGAAACTGTCAGATGTGTTTTTATTTAACTTCAGCTTGTCAAGCACAACTACAATTTGGAGATATTGATTACTGCTACCATGCTAGCCATCAGAAGTTAAACCAAGATATTATAGTCAGTGGGGAAAAAATGCGATTCAAGTCAAGAAAGGAAAAAATAAGAAAAAAAACTCCCAGAGAAACCAATCTGAGGAAAGATCTGGAATGATTGACAATAGGTCCAAGTGATGAAATATTTCCACCTTCTGGTTGTCAAACTTTCTGACATTTTACATTTAAGTTATTTTTTACAAAATGTGATGTCCGTGGATTCAAAGCAATTAAGATTTATATTTTTAACCTCATAAGAATATATGTTGCACACACTTGACAATTCTTATCTCCTTGGCACGGCTGAGAATGCTCAGAATATGTACCGCAGAGTAATCTGACTTGAGACCTTTGTCTTAACTTAATAAATTCAGCTAATAACCTTTGTAAACCACTCCTCACACACACACACACATAAACACACGCACAGAGCATTTTTAAACATTTCAGGGCCTAGAAAGTATGCTACTTATACTGAACGTGGATAAACTTGAATAAGCAAAGGTTGCTTCCTTTTCATTTATCCAAAGGTACTTTCTCTCTTAGTAGGCGACTTATAATTCTGATTTCATATATTCCATTTTTACAGGTTTCCACTGGCTCTTCCATGAAACAGAAACCTGCTCTCTGACCTCCAACTTCCCATTTAACTACCACATTCGATCTTCCATGTCTGCCATCTTGGGTAGGGTCGTGGAGAAAAGAGCAGGGACAAGCTGGGATCAAAACCCAGCTCCACTGCTTCTCGGCTGAGTGACGTAGTGCCTGCACCTCATTTTCCTGTCTATCCATCTTTCAGAGTGGTTGTGTGGATTTCAAGTAATGTGTGTACAGTAACTGACTCGTAATCATACCAGGGAAGTACAGCTATTCTCTTCTTCACATGAGTGCCGTCCTCCGTGAATATAATGCTGCCTCTCTCCAGCTAACTAAACAATTTGGCCTTTCCTTCTGACACAATGCTTTCACAACCCACTTACGTCTACAATGTGACTAAATGTGCCATGCAGCTCTTTGATTTACTTTAAATTGGTCATTCTCTTTAACTGTTTTATATGTGGCCTGAATTTTAATGCCACATCATTATTTGAAATTAGCACATGCAGAAGAAGCCATTCTGGAGGTCCCCGCAGAAGGACCCTCCCAAGGGTCCCCCCCAAGAAAGTGCTGGGAAGAGAAGAGCCCAGTCCAATAATGAGAAGAACAATTGGGGGTCAGAGGATACAGGGCTCCTTTCCTTGTTCTGCTGTCCCCATACCACTTGGCCCTAAGAGTACATCCCTCTTCTGCAAACCTCAATTGTCTTACCTGTAGACATGTTGTAATAATACCTACCTCATGGGTTCATTGTGAGGACGGGATAACATATGTCAGACATTTAGCTGAGACAGACACTCAAAAAAAAATAGATGATAATGATAGCAGCAATATTCTTCAACTCTACGATGCTAAAGGGCACAGACCATATTTTCAGTTCGCTTTGCTCTATTCTTTCATTGAAACATAGATGATGGTGAGATGTGCTGTGTGTGTGAGGCAGGCAAAACTTATATTCTGTCACATGTGTTTGCTATTAATTGAGAATATTCAGTTCTACTGTAGCCAACAAGAAAAAGCAAGTAGGATGGGTAAGACTCATGCGATGTGCTAAATCACACGAGTGAGTATGCAAGTAGCTTGTGAAACACGAGTGGAATTCAAAAGATGTGCTGTTAAGTGTAGATCATTGTCCATCCGGAAGACATGCTCAAGACAGAATGAATGAAATACATTATTTTTTAAGACAGAACACTCAAGAGTGTTTACTCAGAAAGAGAAAATGATGGAAGGACCAAAGCAAAAAGTACAAACCAAGCCCCCTTCAGACTGCCATATGTCATCTCTAAACTGGCCAGCCGCTGGGGCACCATTCTGGCTCTGCAGCTACTCTGTCCAAGAGATAAAGGTCACAGCTTCCCAGCAAACAAGTGGGTGAGCTACAGCTGTGACCCCACATCCTGGCCCTTGTGCCAACAAATGTATGTTGACTCCAGACACTTTGAGCTTGCCAAGTCTCCTTGTTCAAACTCAGCTCCAGTCTTTGGAACCACACCACCACGAGGAAAAATTAATGCGACACAGTTAAGAAGAAGCAGTGGGTAAAAGGAAGAAGGAGAGAAGGAGAAGGTTAGAGAGAGGAAATAGAAACAACTGTGTAACATGGGCTTCAGCTGGGGACCACCTGGGTGACTCAGTTAAGCATCTGACTCTTGATCTCAGCTCAGGTCTCAATCTCAGGGTTATCAGTTCAAGCCTTACATTGGGCCCCACACTGGGCTCCACTCTGGGCATGGAGCCTACTTAAAAAAAAAAAAAAAAAGGAAACAAAGGATTCGATTTTGTGGTCCTTCCACTCCATCCTAAGTGTAAACTTACCCCAGATCTCTTCTCCCTTGCTACGGGGTATATGTTTTATATTGCTCCAATAAACCGTGTGATTTAAGCATCTCAATTTAGTCTGCAAGACTTGCTGTTATGACCTCTTGGATGGCTTGCCTGGAGTGCACTAGGAGTCTACTATTGCATCAAAGTAATTTCCCATATGACAGCTTTTCCTTGGCAATTCTTTCCCAAGAATTTCTTTTGAGATAAGAACCGGTTGGTATTCTTCTACAAATCCATCAAATTGGTATTATTTTGCACAAGAGAGCAATAAAAGCTTTTTCCCTGCATTTCTCTGGTGAAAGAAGTTTGATATCTTGTTAATGTTTGAAGAACTAGTAATTTCATATGAAATTGCAGCCTTTCCTTCCAAGTGATTGTTACTTAGCTATTCCCTGCTGTTATCTGATCTCCTTTTATTTTATCATCATGGAGTTTGGGGTTGTTTGCGCTTTTTTAAACTAATTGTCAGCACACCAGTGGCGGCCATCATCCGCGGAGGCTAGAGACCCAGCCTCCCCAGAGAAAGCAGCAGAAACCCAAGCTTATAGGGACAGTGGTCACAGCCAATGCCGGTAGGTCACCCCTGTCCAGACACATTCTTTTCCTCTCCTCCTCCTCCTTCCTTTTTAGCTTCTTGCATTTTTACCACCACCCTCTGTTTCCCAGCTCAGGAACCACATGCAAGTCCACTTAAAGCTCAACTCTGAATTCTTTCTCTGCTCCAAAAATTTAAGGTTTTCTCACTAGGTCAAGTTTGCCTCCTGGGCTTCCCCGAAAATGAGACCTCCCCTGGGAAATTCCTCAGTCCTTCGCACACATAAGCCCCTGGCAGACCCAGCCCGCTAATTACTCCGGCATGATTATACTATTCTGAATCCTATTGGTAGACAAGTCTTGCCCCAAGCACCAACCTCTTACTAAATGCACATAAAATGATGTCTTTACACCCAGAGGAAGCCTTGTAACAGGGTTATTCTGTTTGAGAAGGAGTCAGGGGAAATTTTGGTCATTTTCCCTTCATGTCCTTCTTCATAGTTCCCATGCTCTTACTCCTGGCTCTCACAGGCAGCATACACCATCTTGTGTTGGCTCTCACAGGCAGCATACACCATCTTGTGTTTCCTTCAATAGAGCCTGAGGGAAAATGTCAGGTTCTTCAGAATGAAAGATCTACACATTTTTTATTTTTATTTTTATTTTTTTTTTAAGATTTTTTAATTTATTTATTCAACAGAGATAGAGACAGCCAGCGAGAGAAGGAACACAAGCAGGGGGAGTGGGAGAGGAAGAAGCAGGCTCCCAGCGGAGGAGCCTGATGTGGGGCTCGATCCCAGAACACTGGGATCACGCCCCGAGCCGAAGGCAGACGCTTAACCGCTGTGCCACCCAGGCGCTCCCATCTACACATTTTTTAAAAAGAAAACTCTTTCTCCTGCTAATATTGCCTAGCAGAAAAGGGTGAGGGAGAAAACCCAGTCATTTCACAATTAAGCTAAAATAAAAAGGACCAAGGTTTATGTTTCTTATATAAATGTAAAGATAAAACTCTTTCTCTCTCTCCTCTCTCTCTCTCTCACTAAAAAAGGGGGAGGGGCACCTGGGTAACTTAGTTGGTTAAGCCTCCAACTCTTGATTTTGGCTCAGGTCATGATCTCAGGGTCATGAGATCGAGCCCCATGTCAGGCTCCGCGCTGGGCATGGAGCCTGCTTAAGTTTCTCTCTCTCCCTCTCTCTTGGCCCCTCCTCCCCTCCTCTCTCTCTAAAAAAATAAAATAAAGTAAAATAAAATAAAATAAAGACAAGTTTTATGCTTCCATCCATCTGTGTCAACAAGCAAACAAGCAACCAACTAATTAATCAACAAGCAAACAATCTGGCAAAAAATGAAGTGCATTTACTGGATCATGAAACTGGGAAATCTAGAGAGAAGGCACTGGACTTGGTCTCATAAGGGCTCTGGCTCCATCTTTCCACACTCCTCTTGGCTCTCTCCACTCTCCTTCACATTGACCTAGTCTTCTGGCTAGCTGCTCTCAGGGCAAGATGGCTGCCCACAGCCACCAGAACTACACGTCTCCTTGGGCACGTCAGGAAGAGTAATCCTGCCGCTCAGGACAAAGGTTCTGAGTTTCACACCGATTGGACCACCCTCTGACCAGGCTAAAAACCATGCACTGATTGGCTTAAACCAGGGGTCCCTCAACCAATCCCTGTGGCATGGAAGATGAGATTACCTGCTGGGATGGGCAGCTGGAGGGGGGTCCACTGCACCAAAACTACGGAGCACCACCACCATAGAGAGAACAGCAGCTTCCGGAAGAAAAAAACCGAATATATTAGAAGGATAAAAGAAAGGCAACTGATAGAGTATAGGCAACAAACTGTGTGCTGTACCCACCAGGTAAGATCTTTCACGGCATATAGCTGTTCTGTATATCTCTAATAAATGTGTTGTCTTATGAAATATTATCAGCTGATTTACCCTAAGTCCACTGTGCGCTTACTGAAAGTTTCTGCGATTGGAAGTCACTTATCTCCTGTTGCCTTATGGCAACACCAAGCATTTTAATATAATAAGATGGAGTCATTTTAGAGAGGTTAACACAATTCTGCTTCCTGCTCCTCAAATGCAAACTGTTAAGAATGATTATTTAATGTTTTGCTTTAACTACTGGCTGTTGAGTTCAAAGACATGCCACTCACTCAAGAACAAGGGATTTCAGCAACATTCATTACCTTTCTCACTTAATCTTACTTCCAAGCTGTGTTCCTATCAAAGTCAATTTCCTGCTGCAATACCACGGATGCAGCCCTCCAAAAGCCCAGTCCTTTTCTGAGTGTTTTCCACATTTCAAGCATACTTTTCTGTCAGGGCCAAGTAGAATCAAAACTCAGGGGATATGGCCTTGTATTGTTTTATTATCATTCAGCAAATCTTTCCCAGAAGTCCTTGAGGAGGCCATGCTGTATTTTTCACCTGCTCCCAAGCAAAGGGTTTCAGAATTTTAATTTGTAAGACTACTTTCTGCTGAGTTATAATGCATGGTTGGGTCAGAGTATCTGCGATTTGAATTCTAGTTCCTTGACTAATTTACCATGTTGACATGTAGCAAAACTTCTTTTTCCAGAGAGCATACAGATAAACTTTAGGATATGATTCATGCTTCGATAATAAAAGCAATGTGGCCAAAGGTTTATGATTACCCTTGCAACAAAGACCTGTCTGAACTATGACATCGGACTGGAGCTGACTGCTAATTCCAATTTCTTGTAAGAGCTGGGGTCGAGGGTGGGGGAACAAGGGATAGAAAAGGTGTGTTAAGGGAGGCGGAGTTAAGATGGCAGAGGAGTAGGGGTCCCCCTTTTTAGCCGGTCCCTTGAGTCAAGCTAGATAGGTACCAGACCATCCTGAACATCCACGGAATCAGCCTGAGACGCAGGAAGATACATCTGGATCTCTACAAATGAACATCGCCAGCGCTGAGTATTGAGGTACGAAGCGGGGAGCCGTGAAACCACGCACAGATATCGGAAGATAAACGGAAGGGGGAGGGAGCCACCGTGTTTGGGCGCCGGGAAGCGGTAGCCACCTGCACGGGGGAGCAGGCAGACTCGCGGACCGGCACCCGGGACAAAACAGACTGAGACCATGAGCCAGGAACGCGTGCGCGACCAGTCTGAAAACCGGAGCGCGTGTGAACCACACTGAAATGGAGCTCCGGAGCGCTCACTGGATCCAGACTGAGACCGGGAGCTTCCGGGAGCACGCGGGGCGGCTGGCGGCTGGCGGCGTTAGAAACACAAAGGACAGAGACGCGCCGGCCCTGGAAGTGAGGGCTGGGACGCCGGGTGTGGGGCGCACATCCCGGGACGCTGCAGGGTTGAGCAGCACCAACAGTAACAGAGTTAAAGTGGCCAGAACATCAGTGGAGAATGGTCCGCGATCCCTCTGTTCTGAGACAGAGGCTGAAATTCGGCCGCTGCTGCTCTGACTCTCAGAAGAGGCACAGCAGACCGCCAGGGAAAGCCGCCAGAGAACAAAAGCCTGGAAACACCAGCTCACAGTGTGCCCATCCCCATCCCCCCTCGCAGACACGGACACTCTACTCCAAACAGGGTTGCCTGAGTATTACGTGGCAGGCCCTCCCAGAAGGTAGGCTGAAAATCAAGAAGCCCACATCCCTAAGGTCCCTCATAAAACAAGAGGGTGGCACTGCCTGGGTCCCAGTCATAATTTGGGCTTTGACAACCCACAACCTCCCTTCTCATCAGAATGACAGAAGGAGAAATCCCTCCCAGCAAAGAAAAGACATGAGTCTGTGGCCTCTGCCACAGAACTAATGGATAAGGGATATAACCAAATTATCTAAATGGAGTTCAGAGTAACAATGGTCAAGACGATGTACACTTGAAAAAGTATTAATGAAAATGTTCAATGAGAATAGTAGGAATCTCTAATGGGTACGGAAATGAGAGCGCTAATCTGGCAGAAATTAAAATGCTATGAATCAAATGCAGTCAAACTAGATGCTCTGACGGCCAGGTGAATGTGAGGCAGAAGAACTGACGGGCAAAATTGAGGATGGGTTAGTAGAAGAGAAAGCAAAATAGAAACTTGGCTCAAAAAATCCACTCAAGAATGTAGGTTAGCGGAGATTACAGACTCAGTGAAATGTTCCAATGTCAGAATCATCGGCATCCCTGAGGGGTGGAGAAAACAAAAGGTCTAGTAAGAGATATTTGAACAAATTGTAGCTGAAAACGGTCCCTTAATCTAGCAAAGGAAAAAGATTGGCCAGTTCCAAGAGGCAAGAGGACCCCTCCCAAGCTCAACCACGCACAAACCCTCACACCACGTCACATCATAGTGCAATTGAAATAGTAGATCCAAAGGATACAGTATTGAAAGCGGCCAGGGCAAAGAAATCTCTTCAATGCATCCGGCAAAGGTATCAGGAATTACATCAGACCTGCACTACAGACCTGGAATGAGACAAAGGGTTGGGGGCATTTTTAAAGCTCTTTTCAGAGAAAAACATGCAGCCAAGGATTCCTTTGATCCAGCAAGGTTGAGTCATTCAGAATTTGATGGAGAGATAAACACCTTCCAGAATTGCCAGTCATTAACCAATTTGTAACCACGAAACCAGCCCATACAGGAGACGATAGGGGCTCTATAAAAGTAAAAGGCCCCAAGATGATACAGAACAGAAAGGCACAATCTATAGAAACAAAGATCTTTACAGGCAACATGGCATCATTAAAAGTACATATCTCTCAAAAATCAGTCTCAATGTAAATGGCCTAAATGCTCCCATAAAAACACCACAGGGCGTACAGATTGGCCATAAAACAGACCCACTCATGTTGTGTCTACAAGGGACTTCATTTTGAACCAAAAGATACATCCAGACCTGAAAGTAAAGGGATGGAATACCATCTTTCATGCCAATGGACCTCAAAAGAAAGCTGGGTAGCAATTTCTATCCATCGACAGATCGGATTTTTAAACTCAAAGACTATAATTAGAGATACAGAAGGCACTATATTATTTAAAGGATGTATCATTCCAAGTGGATATGACACATATCTATGCCCCCACAGGGGAGCAGCAAAGATACAATAAGCCAACCTCTTCCAGAATAGAGACATATAGATAAAAAACGTAATAGATAGGGGACCTCAACATCTCCACTATCAGAACATAGACAGAGAATCGGAGCAGAAAATCAACAAAGAAACAAGAGCTTTGAATGCCCATACTAGACGAAGCTTGACCTCATAGATATATATATAGAACAACTACACCCCAGAACCAAAGCATACGTTCTATTCTAATGCCCATGGAACATTCTCAAGAATAGACCATGCTCCTAGGTCACAAAACAGGTCTCAACCATACAAAGACGAAATTATCCTGCATTTCTAGACCACAATGCTTTGAAAGAACTCAACCACAAGGAAAAATTTGGAAGAAACTGCAAACATTCTGAGACTAAGAACTTATCCGCTACAAGAATGATTCGCTAAACCAGGAAATAAAAAATCAATTTAAAAATCCTGGAGACCAACTTGAGAAGAAAAACTACATATGGTCTCAAACCTATGGATACTGTGCAAAAAGGCAGTCCTAAGGGGAAAATACATAGCCATCCAAGTCCTCACCAAAAGAACAGAAAATATCGTAAATGCAGTTTTTATGTACTCACCTCAAGAGGCTGTAAATGGGCAAACAGAGGGACAGGCCTAATCCTACACACATGAGAAAGCAGTTGATCAAGATTAGAGCAGAGATCAATGAATTAAAAACCAGGAGCATACAGTAGAGCAGATCAACAGAATCAGAAACTGGTTCTTTGTTAAAGAATAAATAAAATTGACAAACCACTGTGCAAGACTTATCCAGGGGCGCTGGTGGCCGCGGATAAGCGCCGCCTCAGGCTCAGGCGTGATCCCGGCGTTATGGATCGAGCCCCACGTCAGGCTCCTCCGCTAGAGCCTGCTTCTTCCTCTCCCACTCCCCGCTTGTGTTCCCTTCTCGCTGGCTGTCTCTATCTCTGTCAAATAAGTAAATAAAAATCTTTAAAAAAAAAAAAAAAAGACTTATCCAAAAGAAAGCAGAGAAAGGACCCAAATTAATAAATATGAATGAAAAGGGAGAGGGGTCACAAAGCCAACACCAATGAAATGGAAGGATTATTAGAACTTTTATCAACAGCTTTATCCAATAAATTAGCAATCGAAGAGATGGAGGCCTTCACTGGAAACCACATAAACTACCAAGACTGAAACAGGAAGAGAATTGATTTTAAACAAGGCCTATTAATTATGAAGAGATTGAGAGTGATAAAACCTTCCAAATACAAAACCCAGGCCCAGAGGGTTTTCCTGGGAATTCTACCAAACATTCAAAGAAATAATAATTTCTATTCTCCTAAAGCTATTTCAAAGAATATGAGAAACAGAGAGGAAAGCTACCAAACTCATTCTATGAGCA
This sequence comes from Ursus maritimus, assembly GCF_017311325.1. NCBI lineage: Eukaryota > Metazoa > Chordata > Mammalia > Carnivora > Ursidae > Ursus > Ursus maritimus. The sequence goes on along the minus strand of NW_024424564.1, from coordinate 6,181,299 downwards.
AATGTATTACCTTGATCCCCAAACCAGGCAAAGACCCCAGCAAAGGAGAATTACAGACTGATTTCCTAATGAATGAATCAGGACACCAAAATTCTCAACAAGATCCTTGCTAATAGAATCCAACAGTACATTAAAAGCGATTATCCATTGAGCCAAGTGGATTATCCTAGGATGCAAGGGTGGTTTTAACATTTCAAGTCGATCGGTGTCTTAGATTTTATCCAGAAGGAAAAGCCAAAAATCATATGATCTTCCCTCAACAGAAAGCATTTCCGAAACCAAGAATACAGCATCCTTTCCTACAGTTAAAGAGCCGCTTCGAATTGTAGGGATAGAGGTACATTCCTCAATCTCATAAGTTCACCACTATGAAGCCTACAGCAAATATCTTTCTCAATGGGGAAAAGCTGGAAGCCTTTCCTTAGAGATCAGACAACAACAAGGATGCCCACTTCGCCATACATTATTCAACATAGTACTAGAAGTCTGCACAGCTTAGCAATCAGACAACAAAAAGGGAGTGTAGTTCCAAACGGCAAAGAAGAAGTCGGAAGCTCTCTTAGCAGATGACATGATACTCTATATGGAAAGCCAAGAATCCATTCCCAAACTACTAGAAGTTATAGAGACAATTCAGTACATGCAGGCAGGATCAAAATCAGTGCTCAGAAATCAGTTGCATTTCTAACCACCGGAATAATGAGACTGAGAAAGAGGAAATTAGGGAATCCATCCACATTTAACAAGTACACCAATCATACGTTACCTTGAATTATGCTTCTAACCAGAGAGTGTAAAGGATCTATATTCTAGCTAACTACAAATCACTCTTGAAAGACATTGAAGAAGACACAAAAAGATGGAAAAATATTCCATGCTCAGGGATCAGAAGAATTAACATAGTTAAAATGTCTACGCTACCCAGAGCAATCTACACTTTCAATGCTATCCCGATCAAAATACCAATGGCCTTTTTCAAAGAACTGGAACAAATAGCCCTTAAATTTCTGTGGAACCAGAAAAGGCCCCGAATCGCCAAGGAATTGCTGAAAAGGAAAAACAAAGCTGGGGGCATCAAATGCCAGATTTCAAGCTGTACTAGAAAGCTGTGATCACAAAGACAGCATGGTACTGGCACAAAAACAGACACATAGACCAATGGAACAGAATAGAGAACCCAGAAATGGACCCTCGGCTCTTTGGGCAACTAACCTTCGATAAAGCAGGAAAAAACATCCAGTGGAAAAAAGACAGTCTCTTCAATAAATGGTGCTGGGAAAATTGGACAGCTACATGCAAAAGAATGAAACTTGACCACTCTCTCACACCATACACAAAGATAAACTCTAAATGGATGAAAGACTTCGATGTGAGACAGGAATCCATCAGAATCATAGAGGAAAACATAGGCAGCAACCTCTACGACATCGGCCAAAGCAACCTTTTTCATAACACATCTCCAAAGGCAAGAGAAACAAAAGATCAAATGAACTTGTGGGACTTCATCAAGATAAAAAGCTTCTGCACAGCCAAAGAAACAGTCAAAAAAACTAAGAGGCAGCCCACGGAATGGGAGAATATATTTGCAAATGATGCTACAGAGAAAAGACTGGTATCCAAGATCTACAAAGAACTTCTCAAACTCAATGTGTGAGAAACAAATAAACAAATCATAAAATGGGCAGAAGATATGAACAGACACTTTTCCAATGAAGACATTGGAAAATAGTGACACATGAAAAATGTTCAAAATCATTAGCCATCAGGGAAATTCAAATCAAAACCACATCGAGATACCACCTTATAGTAGAATGGCAAAATAGACAAGGCAAGAAACAACAATTGCTGGAGGATGTGGAGAAAGGGGATCCTCTCCTACATTGTGGTGGGAATGCAAGTGGACAGCCACTCTGGAAAACAGTGTGGAGGTCCCTTAAAAAGTTAAAAATTGAGCTACCCTATGATCCAGCAATTGTACTACTGGGTATTTACCCCAAAGATACAGACGTAGTGAAGAGAAGGGCCATATGCACCCCAATGTTCATAGCAGCAATGTCCACAATAGCTAAATCGTGGAAGGAACCAAGATTCCCTTCAACAGAGGACCGGATTAAGAAGCTGTGGTCCATATATACAATGGAATATTACTCAGCTATCAGAAAGAACGAGTTCTCAACATTTGCTACAACATGGACGGCACTGGAGGAGATAATGCTAAGTGAAATAAGTCAAGCAGAGAAAGACAATTATAATATGGTCTCTCTCATCTATGGAACATAAGAACTAGGAAGAATGGTAGGAGAAGAAAGGGATAAAGAAGGGGGGTTAATCAGAAGGGGGAATGAAGCATGAGAGACTATGGACTATGAGAAACAAACTGAAGGCCTCACAGGGGAGGGGGGTGGGGGAATGGGATAGACCGATGGTGGGTAGTAAGGAGGGCACGTATTACATGGTGCACTGGGTGTTATACACAACTAATGAATCATCGAACTTTACATCAAAATAATAAATAAATAAATAAATAAATAAATAAATAAATAAATAAATAAATAATTTAAAAATGTGTGTTAAAATGTGCCCATGATTTATTTTAATCAATTATTGTAACAGACATAGAGACAATTGTCCTTGAAAGAAAAGCTTATTACTTACCCAATACGAGGGGGCCTGCCATGCCACACAGGGCCATGTGGGCTAAAAGCAGGATGAGTCAGGAGGCAGAGGGAGTGAGGAGAAAGCATGGGCCAGAGCATTTAATGGCATTTCTACAGGAAGGAATGGACAATGCAAGGTATGCAAGTTTGAACAACCTTAGGTTTAGATGGTTTAATAATTTCAGTGGGTTCTGGGCTCTGGGCTGGTCTCTGGTTGTGGTAGCTGGCACTGAGGTGATTTAGGGCAGGGAAAATATCGGCTTGATGTGTGAGTGTTAAATAAAGGAAGTAATTGGTGATATTGCCTTCAGACTGGCTGGCTTGCATATGAAAGGCTCACCGGCATGTCTAAGAATTAGCTAGGCGCAGGAGGGGCAGTCTCTTTAGGATTTGCAAGACCCCAAGATGTCAAGCATCGTAAAATATAGAAAAAATATTTAAAAACATGATTAATACAGTGAGGAGAAAGGAGAAGACTTCAGTGCTTGCATTGATGATATGAAGAACCAGGGCAAGCATCGCACACGTGAATCACATCTGTCCTTGCCCATTGCTGGGCTTTCATAATGTCTTCCTATTTGCCTGACCTTTCAACACCCACCCCACACTACCTTGCTGCCCGCCAGGCCCCTCTCATAAAGAACATCTATTCACATCCAACCTAAAGCTCAGGCCTGGGGAGGTTTTTTCCAAAGTGGTTTGAAAAGCAACTGATCTTACATGAAGGTAACTTTGCCGTCTTCCTCCATCTTTCTGCCTGTTGTACTGGACAGAGATAAATGGGAGCACACCACTCCATTTGCCCGCTGAGCCCCTGAAGAACAAGAGGACACTCACTCTACCACAGTGATGCGATATGGAATAGAATGGGGATATTCAGCCCTCTCCCTCATTCCTGTTTCCAGTCCCCAAGTCGTGCTGATGTTATCTTATTGATATATTTTAATGATGACTATTCAACGATCCTAGTCCCCATCAGCCCTGGTGCTTCAGCCCTAAGTCAGGCCTTCATTATCTTTCAACTTATGTGCTATCTCTCCCTATCAGATGGGGGCCCCTAAAATGTGGGGCTCTGAGCTGATCAGGTGGAAGCTGGTGGTACAGGCAGTGGAAGGATCCACCCGAGGCAGAACAAAGGAGATAGACATTTACTGAATATGCTGCAAGGGAGCCGAGGGCAGGACAGCAGAGGAGAGGCTGTCTGCAAGGAGGTAGTGGGTGGGGGCTGTATTTAAAGGGAGGAGGTGGGGAGGTATGGGCACAGGAGGTATGGAATTTTCCCTTTTTTGGTAACTATGCATGGTTGTAAGTAACCCATTGGTCAGTGAGGGCCTATGGATATCTTGAGGGTCTCCTGATGGGCCTGTCTGGATTCAGCCAAGGATTTGGGGTCACTGTGGCCCCTTTTTGCCTTGATCAAGTTTCCATGGCTCAAGCCTGTTGCCTAAAAGTGGCCTCTACATTTGCAGCAACATGGACGGGACTGGAGGAGATAATGCTAAGCGAAGTAAGTCAAGTAGAGAAAGACAATTATCATATGGTTTCACTCATTTATGGAACATAAGAAGTAGGAAGATCGGTAGAAGAAAGGGAAGAAGAAAGGGGGGTAAACAGAAGGGGGAATGAACCATGAGAGACTATGGACTCTGGGAAACAAACTGAGGACCTCAGAGGGGAGGGGATGGGGGAACGGGATAGGCTGGTGATGGGTAGTAAGGAGGGCACGTATTGCATGGTGCACTGGGTGTTATACGCAAGTAATGAATCATGGAACTTGACATCAAAAACTTGGGGTGTACTGTATGGTGACTAACATAATATAATAAAACATATTATTAAAAAACAATAATAATAAAATAAAAGTGGCCTCTACAACTTAGCTTAGGGCATTAACCTCATAACCGGTCTTCCAACTTCTGGTTTTAACTCCCGCAAATTCTCTCTTCACACAGCTGAAGAAGTTGTTTAAAATGTAAGTTGAGCTCCGGCATCCCATGGCTAAATCCCTTCAAAGCCTTCCTTGTCTGCGGCAATGGTTCTCGGACCGGTCCACGTGCAGACCAAGATCATTTTTTTTAAATATTAGAAACTTAGAAATGAAGGTGCCACATTTACATGCTACAGATGGACAACTAAAAAAAATCTATCAAAATCCTTTGATAAATGAAAAAGATAACTTAAACCTACACACACAATGTCACCTCAGAAAAACAGTCGCCTCCACTGAATAAATTCCGCTTTGTGAAAACCTCTCTATACATCCTCAAAGCAGTGAGGATTCTGCCTCACACTGGCTCCAGTCCACAGAGTCCAGCATGGTAGGCAGGGCCTCGTGGGAGCAGACCCCTGACTGCCATTCTAGCCTTACCCTCCCCAGCGTAAGTTCCAGCAGCTCTTCACAGCGGCGGTTCACCCACTGCCACTGCCTCACCCTCGGCTTCCTCAGGGGGTTGTGCCTCGATGGACTACTGCCTCCCACAGCCACGCCACTCCTTTGCTTGGCTAACTTGGTGTATCCTGCAGCACTCAAAAAAGGAGTCCGATTCTTAAGAACCACCTTCTTCCTCCTTACGTGCTCATCCCTAGAGATGAGCGTAATTCGATAATACCCTGTGCAAACCAGTAACGTTGTTCTGTGCCTATCTACGTTGTGCCTGCATAATTACCTGCCCTTCCACCTTTCTTCCACTAGGTGGCGGTTCTAGAAGCCGGTAGTCGGTGATGGAGTGTTCTCACTTTCCTGCCCGTAGTCTCTAGCACGGTGACTCTCAACATAACGTGGGCGTTCAAAAATGTTTACGGACTAAAAACGGAAATGAAGAGATAGCTACATTTCAAAGCAATCTGTGACGATGAGGACTCTGTGAAGCCATTTTTAATTCTTCAGAAGAGAGAAAATATATATATTAAGTTCAATGGGTCGTATTTCCGTTTCAGCCTTCTTTAGGTAGATGGCACCACCTTACAGAAGTAGGATCAATGCCCTGTGTTGTTTTTCCCCCACATCGCATTTTATTAACTCAAGAGGTTAATCAATTCTCTGCCTACTCCCTAACCCACAGATATCTTGCCACCCGGAAAAAATTTCAGGATAGGGAAGTTGTGTTTACTGTTCTAAGACTTTCACAGTCAAAAAAAAAAAAAAAAATACAGATGCGAAACAGGTTTTTTGTAGGTGTTAATATACACCTCAGTGTAATGCTTATCCCTGAAGAAAATGTCTTTGAAAAACGATCAACTGACCGCAGGATACTTGTAATACCCTTGGTGGTAGTTACTGTTAACACGTGTACATTTTGCTGGGAACATTCTTGATTCCGCCTCAGAGCTCTAATGTGAAACTGGGGATTTCCAGCCCTGGAAGACATGTCGGAGCAAGCAAACTGTGCAAACAGAGTAGTGCCCCTAGTTCTTCCAGCCCTCACAAATACGAGGGCCCTGCTGAGGAAATGACTGGAAAAGCAAGGGCTCTGGGGTCTGACTGCTTGAGTTTCAAACCTGCATCCTTCATGTGACGGCCAAGTGACCTCGGACAATGTACTGAAATTACATCTTCCTCAAGAGTCTTATCTGGAAAATGGGGACAAATTAGAATGCAATTCATAAGGTTGTTGTGAGGATGAAATGACATAATCTCTCTAAAGTGCTTGGCTCTCAAATGTATTCCATTTTTACTTGCTCTTTTCTGCCTCCACATGGGGGACTCCAGCCTCCCAAAGAATCCCACCTGCCACAAACAAATGGACTGCATGAGCCGCTTAGCTGCCCTGAGACTGCCCAGTTTCTCCCCTCTGCGCTAACTCCCTGACAACCTATCCCCTCACCTCCTAGAGTCCTCCAGGTACCACAGTCTCCCACCAGCCACTGCTGCCACAGCCTCCAGGCACTGTCCCCCACCAGTGTCGCGGTGGAGCCCCTTCAGTGCCAAAGCTGATTCGGGAAAGTGATATGAAGTACCAAGACATTGATCCTGGAAACCTAGGGTCCAACAGAGTTTTTATAAAATAGCTTTCAGATTTTACCAATGACATACCATCATCACTGGATCCCACTCAGTCTATAAGGATTGGACTAAGGACAAGCTGAGGAAACAACAAAGTGTTTGGAAACAGCCCCTCAGTTCTGCCTTTCTAGGTTGAACTAGAGGTACTAAAGAGTAAACTCACTCCTAGGGGATTCTTTAGTCCCTCAAAAAAAAAATGGACATACTTTTCTGGACAGACCTCACAGGTCTGAATGCTTTCCCTTGATATAAGGACAGTCTGCAGCTTTTTCTTGGTCATTCCAAGCCAAACTCCCTCAAAGTACTTGACAGCTCCCAATTTTCAAAGAATGATAGTAAAGACAAGTAGGAAGCTTCTAAGTTAGTAGTTTGGAAACAAAATTCATTTCCCCAGTGCAACAGCGTTGGAAGAGGTGACTATGGTCTCTCATATTCTAATTCCTTGGTGAGTGCTCTTAAGGTCTGGGCCATTCTCCTTGGTGGAAAAGGAAGGTAGAAGGGAAATAGACAAAAGGAGTCATACCTCCTATGATGCAGATATTATGTGGGAGTGTGCTTCCCACTCACCACAGAACCCACGTTCTCTCTCAGCCCCTTACTTCTGGAGAAGGTTTCCCTTTGCAGGTTTCCCATGGCTTTTTACTGTTACTAATATTAGGGAAACCAGAGAAAAGGGTAATGTTTCCATGTACTTTTAAAGATATACAGTATGACATGCCACTGATATTCCCCAGTGAGTCGTGAACACAGATCTAAATCTTTTTCTCACTACACAATGCTGTCCTTAATAATTTTCTCACAAACTTTGTTCACCTCCCTCCAGAACTTCATTATTCTGGGATACGTGGTTCAAAACCTCTCTCCTTTGGATAAAGAGGATCCTTGCCAACACGTCTCCTATCTTTCTTTTTTACCTAAACTCAGGGCAAATAGAAACATGGGCCAGGACTAAAATAAAGGAAAACTAATCTTAAATTTCAGAGATAATCTCAAACAACTATTCCAGGAGTACCTTCCTTGATCATGGTATTTCTTCACCAAAGTTACAAGCGCCCCATGAGAAAATGGCACACAGGTCACAGCAGAGCTGAAAGGTAGGAAGCCATCAAAGATGAGTGTAGTGTTTCTCTTATTTTTGCTGCTGCTACGACCACTAGAGAGGAGGAGGACAATATTGAACCCAGGAGCTTCACATTGTTTATATGCTCCCATGAGTCCGAAGAGATACTCACTATTCTCTTCACGTTTCAGATTCAAAAATTTCAGTCCAAAGTAATAAATGGTAAAACCATTAGTCGAATGCTGTGTTCAATCACCAGTGGGCTGCTGCCTGACTTAATGATAAAACCAGCCTGCCAATGAAAAGAAGAGAGCAGATGTTGAGGACAGTTTGTTCCTTCTTGCTATCTTCTCTTGCCTTTTCTCCTGTATATCCTGACATTGCCGACAGTAGCAGCCAGCATTTATTACAATGCTGTGGGATAAAACACTGCAAACTCAGTAGCTTAAAACAGCCATAACATGCACGTGTGTGGGCCAACTGGGGTCGGCTAGTGTGAGCTGAGTTTGATCAGGCTTCACTCCAAGTGCAAGTTGGGTCCAGGGCTGTCCCACTCATTCTCCCCAGAACGGGATGGGGGGAGGGGAGCTGGCACACATTCTCTTCGTGGCACTGACATGAGTAGCAGAAGGCAAACCTAACACACATGCAGAGTGCAAGCCTCTGCTTGCATCACCTCTGCTGACATCCCGTTGGCTAAAACAAGTCTCATGGCCAAGCCCAAATTCAAGCGGAGAAGTAGAGTGGGTTCACCATGATGCCGTAGCAGGGGAGGCAGGATACTAATAGAGATGAAGGATTCTAATCAGTCATTTAATCTACATGCCCAAACCTCAGACAAACAAAGATGCCAAGGAAGAACTGACCAAAGGTTTGAAAGATGGCTCCAAGATCACGGAGATCTGTAGCAGCAAAGAGTCGAGTTAAATGTCTGAAAAAGATGGAATGGGAAATCCCTAGAAAAGCAAGTTAGAAAAAGGGGAATAACAGTTATCACAGGGTTTGCTCGGCAATCTACTTACTGCAACATAAGGACTCGCTTCTAATACAGAAGCCTTGCAAGCCTGGCCCTCGCAGAAGTTCCAGACACATCTAGCAGGGGCCAGCACCGCTCATTGTCACAAACAGAAAATGAGGAAAAGAAAACACATTCCCAACGTCTCCATTTCTTTCTTGTCTGTGTTTTTTGGGGTGGATTACCTCTCAAGTTACACAACGCAAGCAAAGCACCACTGAACTGTAACAAGTTAAATCTCACCAACCTGCAAAATTCAGGCTTTGCTGGTTTCCAGAAACTAAGAAAATCCTACATTTCCCTGTTACTACATAAAAATGTCAGCTGGATGCGACGATGGACATTTATCAATTCAAAGGAATAACAATAGATTCAAGAAACTTCCGTAGTTTCATACAAAACACCAAATGTAGCCGAGCATGAAACATTACCTTGTTTTCTCTTACAATGTATAAAATGATATTGCAGGCCTGGCTATTTTTCCCTACGCTTTCTCTGAAACCGAACCGTAAAATGTTTTCTATTTGGCAAATAAATATTTAATTACTTATTTAAAATACATATTACTGTAGGTATTCAGTGGACAGCTTATGAGAATTACAGATGCTAGCAAAAGAGTTGCAGACTCTGTTTAATATCACAAGGTGTTATTCCATAGTGAAAGTGGTTGGGATAAAAATTTCGGTTTTTATAGAGGCAGTGTGGTTTTCTAGAAAGATGTCTGGTCCCTGCTGTGCCATTAACTAGCTCTACCTCAGGCAATTCATTTATGTGGAATTGAAGGCTTTTAACAATCTGGCACCAACTAGTTTCAAGTCAAGCCGTGTTTTCAACTTCTCATTTTTACCCTTAGTTCCAGCCCTCTTCCCTTCTTTCCCCCCTTGCTGCCTTTTTCATTCCGTTATTTTGCAGAGTAATTAATCAATTTCTTTTTTTTTAAGATTTTACTTATTTATTTATTTGAGTGAGAGAGAGAGCATGAGAGGGGGAGGAGCAGAGGGTGAGAGAGAAAGCATCTTGAGCAGACTCCCCGCAGACTCCCCGCTGAGCACAGAGCCCTCTTGGGGCTCAATCCCAGGACCCTGAGATCATGACCTGAGCTGAGTCCAATAACCCAGAGTCAGCCACTTAACCAGCTGAGCCACCCAGGAGCCCCACAATTAATCCGTTTCTTTGCAGAGTACACCTTTCAGAGTGAGCTCCACCCACTTCAGTGTTTCAGGGTGAGACTTTCAGAAATGGCTTCTCTGATTCTGATCCCCTAGCCTCTCCCATGGTTTATGAGTCCTTAATTCCCTGCATTAAAACCCTTCAAGCTTGAAATATACAGAGTGACTTCTGCTTTAATGACCAAACTCTGAGAACATTTCATACAGCAGCAGCGTCAGGAAAACAGAACCTCAAAGAAGAAAATTCGGTCTCTGTTCTATGATGTGAATGAAGTTAAAGGAAGTAAGAACCTCCCTGCTAGGAGAAAGTGAGACTTTTTGGTGTATACCATGCAGTGGCAAAATAATTCCTTAAATTTCCACCTCCAGTTGCCTTGAATGATGTGCCTATAAGAAGCTAAGTACTAAAACAACCACATGACTGTTGCAATAGAATGTTCTAGTAGAAAGTTTGATGACAAAGACCATGGAGCTGACTGGATACATAGCACTGCAGCTTACAGAAGGAAAGTCTTCAAAACTCTCCACTATAGTCAGAGAACCAAAAAGTCTTTAAGACTGTCCTGAAAGAACCTTTTATTTCTTGTAGCTGCAGGGTTGAAATATCTGAAAATCAAACCCAAAATGTGATCCTATCGTTGGCTGGATAACAATGAAAGTTGAATTCATCGTGAACCTTGTCAAGCCTGAAAGAATGGGGCCAGGAGAATTGGGACGGGGCCCTTGGGGAGATTGCAGAGGAGAGGAGAGGCCACTGTTCTCTAGGGGAAGCTGCAGGCAGATGCTGAGCAGATGGTGGACGAGAAGCAGGCAGTCCTGTCTTTCACGCTCCCGAGGACCGCCCACTGCAGTGCTGGCTGCTGGCCACTCGACCTGCCCTTCCCTGTCCCATCCGACAGGTGTGAAACCTCTAACTCCCTATATTAAAATACAAAGAACAACTTCCGTTTTCTCAAGTGAATACTGAGTGATACAATGATGAAACATCTGTTATCCAAAATATTAGGAAATTTGTGAATATGACACTTCACTTCTCGGAACTGTACCAACAGGAAAAGGTAGGCGATGTCCCCAAACCAAGCAGGAATGGGTAAATATGGGTGTTTCCAGTCGTGTGCACTGGGTAAAACATGAGAACCCATATATGTTTGCTGAACAGATACCAAGGAAAGAACCTGACTCTGAATTAAGAGCTTTTAAGGCTTTTTATCTTTGTAGCCCAAGGCCTAGTACACCCGAGCACTCAATAAATGTTTACTTATCATTTTCATTTATTTGCCTGGGCAGGATGAAGCTCTCCCCACCCAACTCTTATTAAAACAGTTTAATAGCTAACAATCAATGTTATCAGCACCAGGAAACCATATAGCTTTATCACATTGAAAGACTCAAAGTCTGCCGGAGATACAAAGATGGGATCATGGATTCATTTATTTTGTTTCAACTAATGCTGGATAGATTTTTAAGGAGGGAACACTTTTCCATAGAATTTAGCTTTATGTATCCAAATTTTGGGAGAGAGTTTAATGGAATATTTTTAAATTACATTTGTAAACTGCCGTATGAAGTATATTTCAGTAGCATATTTGGGGTTTAAAGTTATTTTACACACATACCAAAAAAAAGCCTCTCCTTGTGATCTTTTGATGCTAATACAGTTCAGGAAAGAATGTATAAAAGAAAAATACTCTATCAATTGGCATTTCTGGATATACAAATATAAACATCTTATGGAAATTAACTAACAAACTTCAGAACTTTTAGCCAATAGAGCACTTCGAAAAAGTTCAACAAAATAACAGAAAAAAAGCAAAATAAATGTGGCATGTCTTAAAAGATAAAATAAAACTAAATTTGATCTGTTTATTTCTCTCTGAAGGTGACATTGGCCATTTAATCTCAACATTCTGAATTTATTTCCACTGAGAGCAGAAACGTTGAGTGTAGGGACTTGGCCTGTTCGCCACTTTACTCAGCACCTAGAATATTTGATGTAAGCAAAGCCCTGAGTAAATATACTTTTAATGACTGTAGCATGGATGGACAGGTAAATGATATTTCTACCTTTTGTTTTACTGTCTTTTCTTCTACACCCCCCTCACCAAAGACTGCATTAAAAAAAATTAAGAACTTCACGTCTGCTCCAGTTACCGTTAGCAACCTCTCAAACTACACATCTAATGCTTGTTCAACATCAGCCCTCGAATGCTTTTCTTACAGACACAGCAAACTGCACTTGTCCTTCCATGCTCCCTAGTCTCTCCCCTCCCATGCCTTACCATCCCTACTACCAATGCGCCGTGTGTCTCAGTACACATCACCACAACCCACCAATTATCTCCAGGATCTTTTTTTGTATCTACCTTTTCCTTACTCCCTACATCCAGCCACTACCAAATCCTGTAAATTTTATTTCCAAAATCCTTCTCCAATCCATCTACCTGTCCCTATTTCCCATTGTCACTAATCCAAGCCATTCCATCTCCATACAGACCTGACAAATAGGCTTTTAACTCATCTCCAGACATTCCCATGTGACCCCTCCAATTCATTTTTGTAACTCAGCCAGAGAGATCTTTTTAAAACACTACGTCCAGACTGCCTCCTCTTTAAAAATCTTTCAGTAAGGATGTGGAGAAAAGGGAATCCTTGTGCACTGTTGGTGGGAATGTAAATTGGTGGAAAACAGAAGGGATGTTCCTCAAAAAAATTAAAAATAGAACTACCATATGATCCAGCAATCTCACTTCTGGGTATTTATCCCAAGGAAATGACAATAGGATTTTGAGGAGCTATCTGTCCTCTCATGTCCATGGTAGCATTATTCACAATAGCCAACACATGGAAACAACATAAGTGCCTATGAAAGGATGAATGGATAAAAACCATGAGAAAGAAGGAAATCCCGCCATTTGCAACAACGTGAATGGGACTTGAGGGCATTATGTTAAGTGAAAGAAGCCAGAGAGAGAAAAACAAATACTGCATAGATCACTTATATGTGGAATTAAAAAAAAAAAAAGGTGGGGCACCTGGGTGGCTCAATCGGTTGTGTCCTTTGGATTCAGCTCAAGGTCAAGAGATGGAGCTCTGCCTCAGGCTCAAGTAGAGAGTCTGCTTGAGATTCTCTCTCTCTCTCTCTCTGTCCCCCTCTGCCCCTCCCCCCACTTGTGCACATGTGTTCTCTCTCAAATAAATAAATAAATCTTAAAAAAAAGAAAAAGTAGAACTCTTAGAATCAAAGAGCAGAAAAGTAGGGCCAGAAGCTGGGAAATGGGGAGATAGGGAGAGGCTGACAAAAGCAGACAAACCTTGAGCTATAAGATGAATAAGGTCTGAGGCTCTTACGTGAAACATGGTGATTATAGTGGATAACACTGTGTTATATAATTTGCTAAGAAGGGAATATAAACTCCATCACTAAAAAAATAAATAAAATATGTGAGATGATGGATGTGTTAATTAACTAGTTGGGGGGATCCTTTCACAACACATATCAAATTACCATGACGTACACTTTAAATATCTTATAAGGTATTTATCAATTATACCTAAATAAAACTGAAAAAAAAAATAGAGTTTTCCTTGTGGAAACACACACACACCACTTTAAAATCTCATTTCTCTAAGTCAGACCTCTTCCCACCTCTTTTTGTGTCACCACAGACAGAGAGAGGTCCGGGATTCAACCCAAAGACACTTAGACAGCTTTCAGGCTGTGGACTGCCAGACAGAAAGACTGAGAAGAAGCAGCCATTAAATAGATTAGTTTAATTCAATCAAGTGGTAAACTAACTTGAGTTTGGATTTTGAGGCCCAAGTCAGACAGAATTAAGATAATGTCTAACGTGAATCTAGGACATGTGTATTATGAGGACACACTACCTGGAAGGCATGGAACCAAAAAATAAAAATCTCATTCTGGTTAGTGGCAAGGAGAGGATCAAACCTAGGACCAAGCCAAAAATTCTCTGGTTAATCAGCAGCCTCAGTGAGCTGGGATTTTTTTTTTTACCTGAATCTGTTTAAAAGGATCACCTCCATATTGTTGGATTAGTAGAGATGTTTCCCCGACAGGGACACGATGGCCACATGCAATTGTGCTGGACACTCACTGCCCAACCCTAGGGTCTACCTCGTAGGTGGTGGATGATATGAATGTTGCCCCCAGAGTTGTTTGGGGAACCATGTATGCAGCCATATGTAGCAGTCTTCATGAGTAAACATATTTTACCTCCAGAAAGGATACTCATACTTTTGCGTTAGGTCCAAGAATAAATATTTGTAAGCAACGGTTTTGACTTGGTACAGTTACTTTTTAAAGCATTTATAATGGGGCGCCTGGGTGGCTCAGTCAGTTAAACATCAGCTTCAGGTCATGATGGCAGGGTCCTGGGATGCAGCCTTGCACTGGGCTCTCTGCTCAGGGGGAGCCTGCTTCTCACTCTGCCTGTCATTCCCCCTGCTTGTGAGCTCTCTCTCTGTCAAATAAATAAATAAAATCTTTAAAAAAAACAAAGCATTTGTAATATTGAAGAAAAGTTGGCAGGTTAGAATAGCTAAAAGATTCGATTTATAAATCAGTAGGAAATAGCTAGCATGCTCAAACTGGGAAAATCTGAGCAAAGTTTTAATAAAGACACTATTAAAAAGGGGTAAACGGTGCTTTGCAGTGACAGTTGGCTCTCTAGGCCTGAAGGGCATTGGGGTCATTACCGGCACCTAGAGGCAGAGAGGGCAGGGTGCTATTGTAATTTTGAACTCAATCGTTCCATCAGCGCCTCCTGACTTCTATTACATCAGCCCTTCCGAGGAGTTTATTCCCTGTGTTCTATCTCTTTCTGCTTAAAATATGTAGACTGGTATTTAAAATGCCTGCATTAAACCAGGCCTGGCACAGATACCCAGAACAGTTGCAGGGAATAGACCCTCTGGGGCAGAAATGTGTAATTGATGATCTGATCTGATTGCACGGAATTCAGGGATTATCTGGAGACTGTAAAAAATGGGACATTTATAGTTCACGCAGTAGCAAATGATTGCTTAAGTTGTCACCTGTGGTTTCTTAGAATGAAGTGCCAAAGGCAGGCACAGCTTCACCAGATTGCTTGGCAGTTAAAGGGGGTAACACAACCCAATGAAGGGCTTAGAAAAAGATTTTTAATTTTCATTGAATTTTTTTTAATTTTTTTTTTAATTTTCATTTTAAAACATGGTCAGAAAACCAGGAGTCTTCTTTGCCTGGTCTAAACAAATCTCTTCTGTCTTTAAACATAGGTGTCACATACCTGAAAATCAATTAGAGTAGGATCCTGAGGAGTACAGAATTACAATTTCAGTTTAATTCAGAGGCTCATCAGGCTCTTTTTGTGAAAGATAGGATATTAATTGGGAGGACTGAGACTTAAGAACTAGAATAGGATCATCGGAAGGATTTGGACGACTCTGAACCTACTAAATCTCGTCTAGCAGTTGCATTCGTTATCAATTGCTGCAAATTACCCAAAACTTAGTTACTTAAAATAACTTACATTGATTATTTCACAGCTTTTGAAGGTCAGGAATGTGGACCCAGCAGAGCTGGGGGTCTCCCCCGAGAGGCTATCCACCTTTAGCTGGGGCTCTAGTCACCTCAAGTCCTCACTGGCAAAGGATCCACTTCCAAACCCACTCACACAACTACTGGAAAGCCCCAGGTTCTCACTGGCTGTTGGCCAGAGACAGACTTCGTGCCACGTGGGCCTCTCCAACAGCAGCTCACAGCATGGCAGTTGGCTTCCCTCAGAGCAAGCGAGCAAGAATGAAAAAGGATGCCCAAGACAGAAATCATGATCTCTTTGCATCCTAATCTCAAAAGAGACAAGTGACGTTCCATTACTTTCCCATATTTTATTGTAAACTCCTACTACACCCACCTGCACACAAGGAGCAAGGATTACAGAGGGTGTGAATACCAAGAGGTAGGAAACACTAGGGCCACTCTTAAGGCTACCAACCATAGTAACGCAAGTCTCTCTTCTCTTGGCTGCCGTTACTCCTGCCTTGCTTGAAGACTTTGTAAGAACCTCGTGTGACATAGTAGCAAGTTAGCTTTCCAAAGGGTAACGCTTCATCTCATGCCCCTCTCCTTTTGCCCCCTTATTTGCCCAGACAATGGTAGGAGTTCCTACCAGCTCCCGAGAGCTCTTCCCAAGTCCAAATACAGAGACTTAGGTTGGTGGTTTGAAAACGGCCATGGTGAGTGCTTACACCACCAGCAAGTGCTATGAATCAGGTTTTCCGGAGAGCTGATTGAGTAGCACACTACTGACCCTAGACCTATAAATAAAGTCAGATTCCAGCAAGCCTTCAAAGGAGAAGTACAGAGTCAGATCCTGGGAGGTAAGGCCAAACTAATTGCAATGTTGTGCTAATAAATATTTGCAGAAATCGTGGTATTATGTGTGGGAATGAATATAAGGCTGGTAGAAGGAGGCCTTTAGATCAGGCCAAATGTTCCTATGTGATTGCACTGACCGGATTCCAACTAGATGCACCTGGTTAAGCAGTAGATGCGGTAAGAAGAGACTGTGGAGTTGGTTGATTGAAAACTGCACTCAATGGAGCCCTAAACTAAATTAAGTGAACAACCGGCAAAATTCAGAATGTAGGAAACTCTATGGGTAAAACAACCCGAGTTCTTTAGAGAAGAAACTATACGAAAAAGAAAGGAATGGAAGGTAAATATATAGATATATATAATCTATAATATAGAAAATGAAAAGACTATCAAACCAAAAATATGGGCAAGACTCACCTAAAACATTAAGGAGGCAAATTAAAACTGTGAAGAAACACAAGGACATAATTACTGTTAAAAATCAGGATAGCAGTTGCTTGCAGGCGGAACCAGGAGGTTGTGGTTGGAAAAACAGGAAAGCTGACGTCTTGACCTGAAGTGATAGTTACCAAGGTGTTTACTTTATAATAACTGGATCAGACTGAAATTGTAATTCAGTGTCCTGTGTCATTTTCAGCATTTGTGTTCTATTTTACAACTTTAAAAGTTAATAGTAACATAGGTATGGGAGTGTTAACATGGCAAGAGCCACTCATTGAACAACTAGGTATTGGGCACTCTGAGCTAGGCACCATAGCAGAATGAGACAAATTGTCTGCCTTCGCGGATCTTAGTTTCTAAGGAGACAGAAGATAAACAGATAAATAATATGAAGGGTAAGTGTGGTGAAGAGAATGAAGCAGGTCGGGAGGAGGGATGGAGGCTAATGCTTTAGATAAGGTCGTGAGGGGGCCTATCTGGTGTCCATGACATCTGAGCAGAGACCTGAGGAAGAAAGGGAGGAGGCCCTCAGAGAGGTGGAGAACATTTCAGGCAACGGGAGCGGGAAGGCCCCAAGTGGGGGCGCAGTGAGCACGTTGGAGGAGTAGCAGGGAGGCCAGTGAGTCAGAGAAGAGTAAATGAGGAGAAAGGAGAGGAGGCCAGGTCCAGAGATTCCCTAAAGCCAGATCTTGCATGGTCTTAAGGCCAACTGTTGAGTACTGGATGCAGGTTTCAAAGCAGTAGAAATCCAGTTTTTGAAGGTATGGTACAAATTCATTTTTAATGTGGGTACTTGTCTCTATGAAACAACATGTGTTTTAAAAATAACATCATCTCAACTCCGCTATCACCTATTCTCCTTCTAATAAACTGACAGAAGAGTAGAGCTAACATAGCACAAGTTCCTTGCGCACCAAAAATGATGACTGCGCTTTAGGCTACCAATAGCGTCTGCTAAGGTGGCCGAACAGCCTTCCAGCTCTCATTACCCAACCAGAGAACAATACCACCTTCTAACTGCTCCCTAAAACAAGTGTCTTTGACCATGGATTGATTGATTTTTTTTTTAAACTAACTCTACTGGAAACATACATTGGTTGGGGCTAGTTCATTTCTCCTTATATATTCAGTGGAACCCTATTTAAATGACAACAGATGAGACTGGGGGTTAAAACTAGGAGGTATATCATGACAAAATATGGTATCAAACACAGGGAAAGAAATGATCAAAGCAGCTTTTGTAGTAATTTCTTCTATCAAGTTTTAAGAATAAAACGGATGCCCTGTCCACAAATTGACCTAAGCCAATTTAGCCAGTCTGTAATTGTCACCTTCTCTTTGATGACTCTTGATGCCTCCAAAGATGGAAGTAAAAGCTATAGATCTCCTGCCTCATGACCTTGCTACCTGATACACTGCGAAGAAATCAAAATTTGTACTGAATTCTGCTCCACATACAAACATTTATTACCAGATCCTTAATACGCTGTTCACACGAGGGCTAAAATACCTGTACAATATTTCCAGCCAACCGCATATCTCAAACACCATTAATTCTCCAGAGAAACATTGTTCCAGATATCTCTTATGCTAATTAACTCTACTGCAGATTTAGATAGCAATATTTGAAATGCTGCAGTCAGTCATTTCTCTAGTGTGGGTTCCTGAATAGTCTTTCAAATGCTAATTAACCATTCGTGGAGTGCGGATTCTGATTAGAATACTTCGAATGTTCTAATCACTCCTAGGGTGTAGATTAAACTGGCACACACTTTGACATTACTCTGACTTACACACTGAAGCATTTTCAGATGAATCACCATTGATTTAACAGAGCCTCAGCCTACGCTGATTTAGACAAAAGCCAGCTTGGGAAAAGGAAGGTTGAGTAGTGGACACCTGTGGTCTCCCTCTTCTCTCTTCTCGGCCAGTCATTCTTTACTGCCTTCCAATACACATTTGGGCAGTTTCCAGAGAGCTTTATATTGTCATTACGTGCATCACGGTAAACATAGCAGTTTTAAGTCTGGCCATCAGAGGGCAGTAAATGCCTGCTTATTCAATATTTTCCATTTGAAATCTTGTTTTTAGAACAAGGAGAGTTATAACTAATTTACAGGCGCTATGGAAGTTTTTGTCAATCTTTAAAGAAGTAATAGAAAGAACCATTCTCTAAAGAATCCTTGGCCCATGCGCAGAAGACTCCGCTCTTTGACCCTTTATCTTTTATATAGCTTAGCTTTAAAGGTGCTGCATAAATTCTAATAGAGTAAACCAGGATTTAAAACAAAGATCCAACATCATCATTTCCATTTGCAGGAGGAGAAAGAAAAAGAATAATTCAAACTAAAGCTTCTAAAAGAATGTAGATTTCTAAACTAAAATATAATTCCTATTATTTATATAAATTACAGTAAGTTCCCAACTTTTTTTAAAGTTTTTTTTTATTTATCTGAGAGAGAGAGAGACTACACACACACACACACACACACACACACACACACACACACATAGACATGAGGGGGGACAGAAGGAGAGGGAGAAACAGACTCCCCACTGAGCACAGAACCAGATCCCAGGACCCCAAGATTAGGATCAGAGCTGAAGGCAGATGCTTAACTGACTGAGTAACCCAAGCACCCCAGTAATTTCCTAAATTTTAATTATTTTAACTTCACAGTGATCTTTGAGGTATTGTTATCTGAGTTTTACAGACTAGGAAAGCAACCTAGCATATAACAGCTGTTATGTATGTAAGCGGATGTAACTAGCCTGAGGTCCAAAGTCTAGTTTGTAATCCATAGCCCTGGATATATTTACCTTCTCCAAACTCCATCCGAGATTACCTTATATCTTTATTACACCACACATGTCCTTATTTATGTCTTTTTCTCCAATAACAAGGACATTCTAAGCTCTTTTGGGGCAGGAATCCAGTCCCTTCTGTGACCTGAATATAGTTAATGACTTGAATATAGTTAATCAAGAAACTGAATTTGCTACCTAAATAACTAAATTTAATTTGCCTGTCTCCTTGTCTTCCCATAAACTCTAGGACACATACACACACAACGGCGGCCAACAGCTCCAACGCGGAGAAACCCTTGGTTGCGTTATTAGTCTGAACAACGTCAGAGAAACCCACTCAATTCTAGATACAACGAGCTATTTTCATTCATTAGAGCAGATCTTCAAACAAATTGATTTTGTACCCCAGGATCAAAAATATATAAGCACACACCTCTAATGTACAGATATTCATTTATAAATTATAAATATGCATATCTATTAGTATTTATGTACATTTCAAAATACTCAAAACAGAAAAATAAATAGAATAAAAATATGTTTAGGTAATTATGTATTCCATTTCCTTCATAATGGCACAAAAATATTTTTGATCTCCTTAAATATTATAATAATATTTTATAATACCAATTTGATTGAACTCTCACCTCCATGCTTATATTTATAAATTACAAATATTTAAAAACATTTCAAAACACATATGCAAGAATAGAATTTTTAAATGAGTGAAAGATGTAATAAAATATTTTCAATTATCCTGTATCTTATTTTTAATGCTACAAAAACACCTTTTTTTTTTAAAAAAGATTTTATTTATTTATGTGACAGAGAGACAGCCAGAGAGAGAGGGAACACAAGCAGGGGGAGTGGGAAAGGAAGAAGCAGGCTCCCAGCGAAGGAGCCTGATGTGGGACTCGATCCCGGAACGCCGGGATCACGCCCTGAGCCGAAGGCAGACGCTTAACGACTGTGCTACCCAGGTGCCCTACAAAAACACCTTTTTGTTCTCGCATCATTTTTTTTTTTTTTCTCAGCTTTACCACAGTTCAGAGGCTTCAGGTTATTCGGCTACTTGGTTTTAATGGCTATAGAAGCTAGAAAAGTAACCCCACAAAAACATGTCATAATATTTATATCCATCCACATTTCAAATAATGTTTAATAATTGTGCGTCTTATGTGAAAGTATATTGTCACTTTTTAATTTCATAATCTGAAAAAAGTTCACACCAATAAAAAAATGTCAGCACTGCCCTTTTCTCGTAGATCACTTTTGCTTGCACTATTATCTTATCATTTCTTACATTCTTTGTAAGAATCTCTAAGCCACTAGTCGATTGGGGAAGATTATCCTCCATAAACTAGATAAAATAACACCTAATTACCCTGCACTGTCCTTTGTTGCAAAGCACTAAATGTGAAGAAAGGAAGACAGCCACTGCTCGCCTCTTCCCATGACTCCCACTCTGCTCTAAAAGTAACCTACCTCCACAATTTGTGGCCCTATGACATGTGAATTGAACCAAGTGAGTGTCATTCTATATACTGAATATTCCAAATGCTTAAATGCCTTCCTATAACTTTTTTTCTTTTTTCTTTTTCTTTTCTTTCTTTCTTTTTTTTTTTTTCCTTTTTTTTTTTGAGAGAGCGAGAGAGAACAAGCAGGGGTGGGGTGGGAGTAGTAGGCGCAGAGGGAGAGAGAGAGAGAGAGAATCCCAAGCAGGCTCCATGCCCAGCACAGAGTCTGACCTGGAGCTTGGTCTCATGACCTTGAGATCATGACCCAAGCCAAAATCAAGAGCTGAAAGCTGAACCAACTGAGCCACCCAGGCTCCCCAAATGCCTTCCTATAATTTTAGAAAAGATAGAGAAATAAACATGTTCTTTTCACGTGCCCATGGATCATTTTGTCCACAATTAAGGTGACACACTGCCATCCCCCCCCATCTGTCCTCTGGTTTGGTGATCGCTGCTAGAAAAGGAGACCAATTAAATACAGGAACTCCACAGCATTTTCTTGTGGGTCCACAACAGAATCAGGCCCACCTGGAGGTTAAAAAAAGTCACTATGTTTGTTTTCTATTGCTACATAACAATAGTACAGCAAATTTAGTGACTTGGAACAACACACATGTATTATGTCATACTTCCTGGGATAGGAGTCTGGGCATGGCTTAGCTTAAGGTCCTCTGCTTAGGGTTCCACAAGGTTGCAACTGAGATATTGGCCATAGCTGTGTTCTCAGCTGGGGGTTAGGCTGTGGAAGGATCCACCTCCCCACTCACATGGTTGTTGACAGATCCCTGTGACTGTAGGACTGAGAGCTTCTAGGGTTTGCTGGCTGCTGGTCAGAGACTGCTGTCAGCTCCTACAACCTGCCCATGGTTTCTTGCCACATGGGGTTCCTCAACATGGCTACTTCCTTCCTCACAGCCAGGTAGGGAAAGAATCCAGTAAGATCAGAGCTACAAATTTAGGTAAACTAATTACATGATCATTAACTCATAATCACATACTCCTATTACTTTTGCCCCATCACTTAAAAGCAAGTCACAAGTATGCCCAAACTCAAGAGGAGGGGAACCATACATGTAAGTGACCAGCAGGAAGTGGGGATCAGGGACTACCCTCAGAGTCTGTCTTGCCACATCACTATTTGCTAACAAAGAGGAAAAGATGCAAAAATAAATACTGAAATTAATTTTTTCTTATGAGCTTAAGCATAAAATCTACATCTTTGTCCAAGAGTTATCAGCTGAAGCAGTTTTCAATTATGTACACTTTAGAAGGCTAACATTTCACAATTTTCTCAGAGTAGTTCTTCTATTGGCATTAAGCACAACCTCCTACATTCTCTGTGCTGTATTTCCCAGAACCCCTCCCAGATTCTGGGTTAAATCTCATCAATGGGAGGCACTCAGTCAAGGTTTGGAAGGCAGAAGAGACAGACCCATCCTTGCTCCTAGGTTGTGTGGCCAAATATGCTATGGCCATGAGGCTTAGCTGCAGCCTCCAAATATTTTCTTTCGTGCTCCCAGTAGAAGGGACCATCCCCAGGTCTTTCCTGCGATTCCTGCCATTTCCTAACTCTCTGAAAGTTAGTGGCACTTGTTAGCATTGTTGTCAGCTTTCCTTTACTTTCTCTTCTGCTCTTTTTGCAAACATCTAGTTACCTGAATTCAATACCTCCTACTTGAGTCTACACAGTAATTTCTGTTTTCCTGACTGGGCCCTGAGTCTACATAAAGTTCCTTTTAATGATCACCATGTAGAATCTTGCTTCACTTCTCTAACCCACTCATAAATATTGTCATCAGTTTAGTGTTTGCCCTTCTAGACCATACACACACACACACACACACACACACACACACACACACACACAAAATATCTGGTATTGCATAGTATTTTTTTTCTAATGAACAATGTTATTATTGTGAGTGTTCTGGTCCTCTATTGGTGTGTAACAAACACACAAAAACTTACTGGCATAAAATAACCAACATTTACTATGCTCACAATTCTGTGAGTCAGAAATTAGGGCAGGTCACAACAGAAATGATTCATCTCTGTTCCATACATCTGGGGTTTCAGCCAGGGTGGCTTAAAAAGCTAGGGATGGCTGAGATGATTTGACTGGGCTATATGTCTGAGACCTGGGTTCTTCTCTACATGTCATCTGCTGGGATGGTGCTATCCAAGATGGCAGCTTCACTCACATTTCTGTGGTCTCAGCTGGCTTGGCTGAAAATGGTGGGAACAGCCAGAGCTGACTGGAATCTTCCCCTCTCCATGCACACCGTTCTTAGGACAACTGCACTTCTTATATGGCAGAGGACTTCTCTCTAGAGCAAGAGTTGCAATAACCCATTCCAAGAGACCTAAGAGGAAGCTGCAAAGCTTTTTATAACCTAACCACAGAAGTCCCAGAATCACTTCTGCCTCATTTCATTGATCAAAGAAGTCATTAAGACCAGCCCAAATTCAAGAGGAGGGCAGGACGGGACTCAGTCTCTTACTGGAGTAATGGCAAGTATATACAGAAGAAAGGAATTGATAATGCCACCATGAATACAAGTTACCACAGTGAATAGCATTCTGTAATTAGATTTTTAACTCAGCAGTAAGTCTGGAGAGCTACTCAAGTTAGTCCATATAGATCTACTTCATTTCTTCTAATAGTTGCATAATATTTACTAAGACTATATTACAATTTATTTAGATACTTGCTCCTTCGGGGACATTTAGGTGCTTCCCATTGTTTCTATTTTAAATCATTCAAATACACTTATTTTTATTTATGTTACAGTATTTCTAAGGTTAATACTGAGGAGTGAAATTACAGTTTTAGCATTGTAGGATATAACATATTTAATAGATACTATCAACTTGCTCTCTAAACTGGTTCATCCAGTTTATATTCCCCCATGAATGCTTGACAGTACTAGTTTCCCCAGCAGTCATTTGATACTATGAAACGTTTTAAATATGTGCCAGTTTGACTGGTGGTGAATGATGTCTTGCTCTTTTATTAATTCTTATTTCTCTGATATTATGAACGCTTACTATTGGGTTTGTTCTTCTGTGAGTTGCCCATTCATATCTTTTGCCCATTTTTGCATTGTAATTTTTTATATTTCTATTGATTTATAGAAATTATCTGTCTATTCTGGATTCTAATCGTCTTTCTCTTACCTATTCAGAGAAGGTTTTGATGGAAGTCAGGATCCTGGCTGCAGGACTGGAGCACAAATGAAGAGGAAGGTTCAGAGCTGTGAGGTACAGGGTCTTGAGTCGCTGCATCTACTTCATTGTTAAGCATACAGATTCCTCGGCAATGCCCTAGGTCAGCTTCCTCAGAATTGCATGGGGTGGGTCCTACGAATCTGCATTTTTAACTAGCTACTTACTACTACACACCACTAAAGTTTGGAAATTACTACTCTAAGAATAGACCAGAAAGTTAATCTAAGAGTGGGGGAGAGTGAAAGTCGGAATAATATGCCACCTCCTGGTGTGCTATGGAAAGAAAAATAGAACCACATTATCCTAGAATCGGAGAGCTAGCAGCATCTTGGAGGTCACTGAACCCAGTAGTTTCAACCTTCCTGGTGTCAGCACAACTGCAGAGATTCACCCAGATTGCTTAAGTCGGAATTTCTGGAGGCTGGGTCAAACATCACCATTTGTAAAAAGCTATGTTCAGTGTCAAGCACCCTGAGTCCAGAACCACTAGCCTCATCTAAACTCCTCACTTTACAGAAAAGGAAATTCAGGCCAGTGAGTTTACATTTGTCTAGGGTCTCCCAGGTGCTAGTGGTCAAGTACTTACCTTTCTGACCAGTGTTCTATTATTGAATTCCTCTAGAAGGGTGGATTTTAGTTGGAAAGGGTTAATGCTGGAAATACTTACTTTGCGAGTAGAGTGTTTTCATAATATTGGCAAATGTTCTTTTCTAAAAATCAATTCTGTACTTAGGTCTGTATTTCTGTAAGAACTAAGAAGAAAAGCTGCCAGGCCTCTGACTAAAGCAGTATTATTGCAGGAAGCACGGCTATAATTAAACATAAAGCTCTTCCCATTATGTACTTTCTCCACAAGTGGTTTTAAAACCACATATTACCCATCTATACATGAGTAACTAATCAAGACTTGAACACTTGTACTTTAAAAAATATATTTTAACTTTTTTACAGCCTCAAACTAACGTGTTCTCAGAGATAGGAAGCAATATAAAATGTAATCAAGCATTCCAATTTTCATTCATCCCTACTGGGTTTTTTTTTTTTTTCATTTTTTACTCTTTTTCCTTGTGCTTTCTTGTTTATGTTACAAGTTACCTTTAAAATCCTCTGCACAGTTGAGGTGAATAAACCTAGATACGGGACTAAGGAGTTTAAGTTCTAGTCCTTACTATGCTCTAGTGGTGGCATGTAAGACAATTCATTTAATGTTCTCCTCTTCTTTTTCTATTCTACAAGACGAATAAAATAATCCATACCCTGTTTATCTCACAGGCTCATAAGAATTATCAAAATACCTCACAAACATAAGCACTGCAGAAATATGATCTATCACTATCATGATTACCTGTGATAACATGCATTAGCAGGCATTAAGTATAAGACATGGTCATTAGAAGCCATATCCAAAGGAGTTTCCTGAAACTGTATCCTTCAGGAGATGTGTTTCATTTCACCTATAAATTACCCCAAAGCCATAATCATAGAAAGGATACACAGAATTGGGGAAACAAAGTTCTCAAAGAATATGAAAATAAAGAGTCAAAGTGTCTTTTGTTGCCTGTCCATGTCTAAATAATCACCACTCCTTTCTCAAGTTCTATACCTTTGTCCCAGATCTTATTGGCCCCAATTTTTTTCTCTAACTCTGCCTTATTGACCCTTTTTGTTTTTGTCAATCCTATCCTTCCCTACACAACAAAAACACGGCCCCAAAGGAAATATACTACAAGAAAAGTTTTTAATCAATACCCAAGACACTTATTTTTAAATTTTTTAATTGGATAACAAAATAGCATTTATCAATAGGATAATATTCCCATATATGGCAAGAACTCTCATGGCTATTTTTTGTCTTTTGGGGGAATATTATAAAGTAGTCTGAGCTTACTTTAAATGGAAAGAAACCATGTAAAGAAGACAATATCACTTATCCAGAGGTAATCATGTTTCATATTTTCGTATATTTTCTTTCAGTATTTCTTCTATACAAATTAACAAATATACTTGCATATGTTTCAAAATTGAGACAAAGTTGTGCATACAATTTTAAATCCTCGTTGCTTTGATTTAACATGTTATCATGAATACAATTTCATGTCTTTAATTATTCTTCATAACTATAATTTTTAATGATTTTATCTTATTTCTTTGTATAGAAGAGCCACTATGTAATTATTTATTTTCATATTGTTAGATACATAAAATAATAAGAACTATCATTTATTGAACAACTAGATTGTGGCTGTAATAATGGCAAGATTATATCTAAATTTTTTTTCTTTTTAATAGAATTTATTTTATTAAAGATTTTATTTATTTATTTGGCAGAGAGATAGAGCCAGAGAGCACAAGAGCGGGGGCGGGGGGGGGGAGATGGTAAAGGGAGAAGGAGAAGCAGGCCCGTGTGGGGCTCAATCACAGGACCCTGGGATCATGACCTGAGACAAAGGCAGACGCTTAACCAACTAAGCCACCAAGGCTCCCTTAATAGATTTTATTTCATAGCAGTTTTAGGTTCACCACAATCAGATTGTGGCTGTAGTTACAAGATTTTAGCTTAATTTTTTTTCTTTTTAATAGATTTTATTTTATAGCAGTTTTAGGTTCACCGCAGAACTGAGAGAAAGGTACAGAGATTTTCCATATATCCCCTGTTGCTGTATATGAATAGCCTCCCCCACTATCAAAAGCCAGCCCCAGAGCGGTATATGTGTTAAAGCTGATGAACACACATGGACACATCATAGTGACTCAAAGTTCATAGTTTATATTAGTGTTCACTCTTGGTGGTATACATTTTATGGGTTTAGATAAATGTATAATGACATGTACCTACCATTATAATTGCATATAGGGTAGTTTCACTGCCCTAAAAACCCTCTGTGCTCCACTTACTCAGCTTTCCCTCCCTCTAAACCCTGGCAACCTCTGATCTTTTCACTGTGTCCATAGTTTTGCCTTTGTCATATAGTTGGAATCGTGTGGTATGTAGCCTTCTTAGATTTGCTTCTTTCACTTAATAATATGCATTTATGTTTCCTCCACATCTTTTCATAACTTGAGAGTTCATTTCTTTTTAGCACTGAATTATAATCCATTGTATGGTTGTACCAGAGTTTATACATTCACTTACCGAAGACGTCTTGGTTACTTCCAAGTTTGGGCAATTATGAATAAGCTACTATAAATAGCTATGTGCTTGTTTTTGTGTGGACATATGCTTCCAACTCCTTTGGGTAAGTATCAAGGAGCAGAATTGCCAGATCATAAGGTAAGAGTATGTTTAGTTTTGTTAGAAACCACCTGCTGTCTTCCAAAATGACTGTACCATTTTGCATTCCCATTAGCAATCAATGACAGTTCTGGTGCTTCACCTCCTCTCAGCACTTGGTGCTGTCAGTGCTCCAGAATTTAACCATTCTAATAGGAGCTCACTAATATCCATTGCTTTAATTTGCATTTTCCTAACATATGATGTGGAACATCTTTTCATAGCTTTATTTGTCATGTGTATATCTTCTTTGGTGAGGTGTCTTTGGTGCATTAAATCGGGTTGTTTGGTTTCCTATTATTGAGTTTTAAGAGTTCTTTATATATTTTGAACAGCAGTCCTTTATCAGCTGTGTCTTGAAAATATTTTTTCTCAGTCTGTGGCTTGTCTTCTCATTCTCTGGACATTGTCTTTCATAGGACAAAAGTTTCTCATTTTAATGAAGTTAAGCTTCACAATTATTTCTTTCACTGATTGTGCCTTGGATATTTTGTCTAAAAAGCACTGACCATCCAAGGTCCTTTAAGTTTTCTCCTATGTTATCTTCTAGGAGTTTTACAGTTTTGCATTTGACATGTAGGTCAATGATCCACTTCAGGTTAATGTTTGTGAAGGGTGTAAGGTCTGGGTCAAGATTCATTTTTTTGTATGTGGATGTCTAACATTTTATTACGATTTGCTGAAAGACTTTTTTTTTTTTTTTTGGTGTATCTCATCATGTAGCAGTTGACTTTTAGTTAATAATGAGTAAAAAAAGTCTGTAACCTGCTACCTCTGAACTTAATATCTTGTCTTTTTTAGTATTTATAGGAGCTTTATATGAAAAGACTACCTTTGCTCCACTCTATTGCCATTATTCCTTTGACAATGATTGGTTGACTATATTTATGTGGGTCTCTTTACAGACTTCCTGTTCTGTTCCATTAATCTGTTTGTCTATTCTTTCAGCTATACTGAAATATAGCTGTATTAGCAGCTGTATAGCACTTAGTGCTATACTGTCTTGATTACTATAGCTTTATAGTAAGCCTTGAAGTTGGGTAGCGTCAATCCTCCAACTTTGTTTTTTGCCTTCAATTTTGTGTTGGCTATTCAGGGTCTTTTGCCTCTCCACAAGAACTTCAGAATTAATTTGACTATATCCACAAAATAACTTACTGAGATTTTGATTGGGATTGGATTTAATCTGTGGATCAAGTTGAGAAGAACTGAGACCTTGACAATATTGAGTTTTCCTACCCATGAACATGAAATATCTCTCCATTTATTTAGCTCTTCTTTGATCTTGTTCATGAGAGTTTTGTAATTTTCCTCACATAGATCTTGATCATATTTTGTTAGATTTATACTGAAGTATTTTATTTTGGGAGGTGCTAATGTAAATAGTATTGCGTTTTTAATTTCAAATCCTACTTGTTCATTGCTGGTATATAGGAAACAATTGATTTTTATATATTAACCTTGTGTCTTGCAACCTTGATATAATTGTTTATTAGTTCCATGAGTTCTTTTGTCAATTATTTTGGACTTTCTACATAGAAGATCATGCCATCTTTGAACAAAGAAAGTTTTATTTCTTCCTTCCCAGTCTATATACCTTTTGTCTCTTTTTCTTGTCCTACTGAATTAGCTTGGACTTCCAGTACAATGATGAAAAGCAGTGGTGAGAAAGGACATCTTTGCCTTGTTCCTGGCCTTAGTAGAAAAGCTAAGATCTCTCATCATTAAGTATGATGTTAGCCATAGGGTTTTTGTGGGTAATTCTTTATTACATTGAGGAAGTTTCTCTCTATTCCTATTTTACTGAGTATTTTTATCATGAATGGGTGTTAGATTTTATCAAATGCTTTTTCTGTATCTATTGACATGATCATGTAATTTTTTTTTCTTCTTCAGCCTATTGATGTGATGAATTACATTAGTTGATTTTCAAATACTGAACCAGCCTTGCATACCTGGGAGCGGGCCTTGTTAAGAAGAGCAGAATGCTCTGGCATATTTCAAAATGTTTTCTTTCTCCCCTCCCCCTGCCAGAAGCATGAGAGGATTTTTCTTAGATATTCACTGTGAGAATCAGGTCAAACCCTTGGAAGTAAAACTCACAAAAGTGTAAGATCCCACTCTGACTTGGTCCCCATGGAGTTTTTTTTAACTCTCAAAGATTTCCACAAAGACTCCAGAAATTCATCAACTACATTTCTGGTTTTTCCAGCCTGGTGCTGGTTTCCTCAGAGTTTTCTGCTTGTGGCTTTCTGCTCTGGTAAATTGTGATACTCTGTACTCACCTATCTCTCCAATTTTGGAAGCAGTGGTTTGCCCTATGACCTTACTTTTCTTATGGATCTCAAAAAAATTATGACTTTCAGATTTTCAATTTTTACTTGCTGTTAGGAAGGGATGACAACTTCTAAGCTTCCTACACACTGGATTGGAAACCAAAAGTCCTGAACACTCATATAATTTTTTTTATTCCAATAACTATGTTGAATCATACAAAATATCTAGTATTTGATGGGTTTTGACCTACAAAAATTGCAATTTCATATGATTTAACCTCTTAAATATTTCCAATATTATATGAATACTAAGTTCTAAAGGTCAATTACCTGCCCACATTACACCGCATGTGGAAAGGCTAAGATGTGAACCCACATCTGCCTGATTCCAAAGAAGTAAAAGCAACAGTATTTTTAATTGGAAGGAGGAGTGTTAATAGAAACAGAAAGGAGAAGATTTATTTAAAAATGTAAATATAACACTCCAAATATAATAACATAAAATAGCGGTGTGTTGCTTTTACTTCTTTATATTATATAATACCGCAGTGATCAAAAAGATTCATTATTTTCTTATTCACTTGTGTAACCTCTTTCTTTTATTGGAAACCTACTCTAATTAAACAAATTGAACTACTTCGAAGACTAGCCATGGAAACATCACAGAGCACTTTAAGTTGAAGATGTTCTCTTCTTATTCATTTATTCTCTGACCCAACACTTCCGATTACCTTCTTTGGGTCAGTTATTTCTACTATAATAATGGTATAGGATTGAGTATATTTCCACACAGTCTTCCTATGTACAGACAAGGCCAGAGGAAGAAAACTCACTTGGTAAACACGTACTATGTGCCACTCATAATGGGAAAAACATTCACACATTATATTATTACATTCCCATTGTAATCCTATGGAGTGAAAATTATGAGGAGAAAATGGAAAATTAACTTGTTTGTGAGTACAGAGAACAGGATGGAGCTAGGATTTTAATCCAAGCCTGAGCAGATACTGATTTTTATACAAAAAGGTTGGACAGTAAATATCCATCTCAATCATCTTCTAAATACATTTTAACTGTCCTGAGTTTTTGCTCAGGCTCTTCTCTCGGCACAGTAAAATGTCTTCTACCTGACCTCATAGCTTTCTGCCTGGGTTTCCCCATTTCTGTTGCTAGACTGCATAACCTTAGGCAAGTCACTTAATTCCCTAAGTTTTAACTTTCTCATCTACAAAATTAGGTCCATTTAAGTTTTAAAGCTCTACAAGTCTATGTATAAGAAGACCACTATCCATGAGACAAAAAGAAACATGTATAACTACATCAGCAGTTTGTAAATCACAGAAATTCCTGATGCAAAAAAAAAAAAAAATCACAGCTCACTGAATATATTTAATTGCATGGTCATTTGCAAATATATAAAGTCAACGTGAAACAAGATGAAACATAATTTACAAATAAAACATATGCCATATATCTATAAGGAAACTACTGCATTATATCAGGTTTTATTTTGGTTTTTCTTTCTTTTTTTTTTTAAAGAATTTATTTATTGAGAGAGAGCGAGCACACAAGCCGGAGATGCAAAGGTGGAGAGGGGCAGAGGAGAGAAAGAGAAGCAGACTCCCCATTGACCAGGGAGTCCAACATGGGGCTTGATCCCAGGACTCCGGAATCACGACCTGAGCCAAAGGCAGACGCTTAACAGCTTAACCAACTGAGCCACCCTGGCACCCCATAGTTTTTCTTGCTTCTGTTGAGAGAGTTGTTTTGTTTTATTTAGGGAAGTGTTTAGTTTGTGCTTGGGTTGAGGAGAGAGGGAGGCTTTATTTCTGGTTTTGTTTGAAGGAATGTTTTGTATCCAAAAAAGAGCACTGGCCTTGGAGGCAGATAGACCTAAGCTCTGGAATTAGATTCAGTCTCTTTCTTACTCTCATATGATCCAGGAGAACCCATTTTGTTCAAGGTGCTTTTAAAAACAACAAAAAATAACTAGAATAAGGGGATAAACTCTTATAAACTAACAACCTACCGGGACTGAATCATAAAACATATAAAATTTGAACAGACCAGCTAGTACTAGGGAAACTGAATCAGTAATCAAAAATCTCCCAACACACACACAAAAAGGATGGGTCTAGATAACTTCAGTGGCGAATTCTACCAAACATCCAAAGAAGAATTAATACCAACCCTTCTCAAACTCTTCCAAAAAATAGAAGAGGAGATAACAATTCCAAAGTCACTTTATGAGGCCAACATTGCCTTGATACCAAAGCCAGACCAGGACCCTACAAGAAAAGAAAATTGTAGGGGTGCCTGGGTTGGTTGAGCATCCAACTCTTGATTTTGGCTCAGGTCATGATCTCAGGGTTGTGAGATCCAGCCCCACATCAGGCTCTGCACTCTGCATAAAGTCTCCTGGAGATTCTTTCCCTCTCCCCCTACTCATGCACACTCTCTCTCTCACCATACATTAAAAGGATCATACACCATGATCAAGTGAGGTTTATTTTAGGGATGCAAGAATGGTTTGATATCTGTAAATCAATCAGTGTGACAGCCCACATTAACAAAATGAAGGATAGAAATCATGTAATCACCTCAATAGATACAGAAAAAGCATTTGACAAAATTCAACATGTTTTTGTAATAAAACTCAAGAAATTAGGTATAGTCAATATATCAACATAATAAAGACCATATATGACAAGCACACAACTAACATCATTCTCAATGGTGAAAAGCTGAAAACTTTTCCTCTAAGATCAGGAACAAGACAAGGATGCCCACTCTCACCACTTTCATTCACAGAGTACCGAAGATCCTACTCACAGCAATTAGACAAGAAAAAGAGATAAAAAGTATCCCAGTAAGAAAGGAAGAAGTAAAACTGTCTTTGTTTGCAGATGAAATATTATATATGGGAAACCCCAAAGAACCACCAAAACACTATTAGAACTAATGAATTCATGAAGTTGGAAGACACAAAGTCAGTATACAAAAATCAATAATGTCAGTTGTGTTTCTACACAGTAACAATGAACTATTTTTAAGAGAAGTTAAGAAAACAATCCCATTTACAATTACATCCAAAAAAAATAAAATACCTGGGAATAAATTTAACCAAGTTAGGTGAAAGATCTGTACACTAAAAGCTACAAAACAAGGATGAAAGAAACTGAAGAAGACGTAAATAAATAGGAAGATATCCTGTGTACACAGATCAGAAGAATTCGCATTGTTAAAATACCCATACTACCTAAAGTGATAACGGATTCAGTGCAAACCCTATTAAACTTCCGACAGCATTTTTCACAGAAGTAGAAAAGACAATCTGAAAATTCATATTGAGCTAACAAAAGATCCTGAATAACCAAATCAATTCTTTTTTTTTTTAAGATTTTATTTATTTATTTGATACAGAGAGAGACAGCCAGCGAGAGAGGGACCACAAGCAGGGGGAGTGGGAGAGGGAGAAGCAGGCTCCTAGTGGAGCAGGGAGACTGATACGGGACTTGATCCCAGGACCCTGGGATCATGCCCTGGGCCAAAGGCAGATGCTTAATGTCCAAGCCACCCAGGCGCCCCAACCAAATCAAGTCAGAGCTAAAAGAACAAAGCCGAAGGCATCATACTTCCTGGTTTCAAACTATATTACAAACCCACAGTAATCAAAAAACATTTGATCAAAAAACATTATGTTGCTGACATAAACACAGACACATAGATCAATGGAACATAATAATCCAGAAATAAACACTGCATACATGGTCAATTATTTTTTAACAAAAGTGCCAAGAATATGCAATGGGAAAAAAGATAGTCTGCTCAATAAATGGTGTTGGGAAAACTGGATGTCCAACAACCAAAGAATGAAACTGGTCTTACATGGTATACAAAAATCAACTGGTCTTATATGGTATACAAAAATCAACTCAAAGTGGGTTAAAGACTTAAACCTGAAGACTGAGACCTGAAACTATAAAACTCCCAGAAGAGAACATTGTAGGTAAGCTCCTTGACATCAGTCTGGGCAATGACTTTTTTTATTTGATATCAAAAGCGAAGGCAAAGAAAGCAAAAATAAATAAGTGGGACTATATCAAACTAAGAAGCTTTTGTACAGCAAAGGAAAACATCAACAACGTGAAAAATCAATGTATGCAGTGGGAGAAAATAATTGTACACCACACACCCAATAAGAGGGTAATATCCAAAATAAATAAGGAACTTATACATCTCAATGGCAAAATAAATAAATACCCTGATTATAAATGGGCAAAGAACCCAAAGAGACATTTTTCCAAAGAAAATATTCAAATGCCCAACAGGTACATGAAAAGCTATTCAATGTCACTAATCATTAAAGAAATGCATATCAAAACCACTATAAGATATCACTTCACACCTGTTGGAATGGCTATTATCGAAAGAACACGTGAAAACAAATGCTGGTGAGGATATGGACAAAGAGAAGCCTTGTATACTGTGGGTGGGAATGTAAACCAGCACTGCCACTGTGAAAAACAGTTTGGAGCTTCCTCAAGACATTAAAAGTAGAATTGTCATATAATCTAGCACTCCCACTACTGGGTATATATCCAATGTAAATGAAACCATTATCTCAAAGACATATCTGCACTCCCCTGCTCGTTGTAGCATTGTTCATGGCAGCCAACATATGGAAACCTAAGGATCCATTGACGGAGGAATGGATAAAGAAAATGTAATAGATCTATATATCTGCAATGGACTATTATTCAGCCATGAAAAGAAGGAATCCTCCTATTTGCAAAAACATGGATAAGCCTGTAGGGCATTGTGCCAATTAAAATAAGCCAGACAGAAAAAGGGAAATGCTGCATGGTATCACCTAGATGTGGAATCTAAAACAAACGAACAAAAAAAGTCAAACTCATAAAAACAGAGTAGTGGAAAGAGCACTGGAGTAATGCAGACCTGGGTTCGCAGGCTGGTTCTGCCACCTAATTACTGCTTCACTTCATTGAACTTTCGTTTCCTCTTCTGTCAAACTAATATATCCATTCTACAGGATGGTTATACTAACTGACACAGCAACCGTGGATCAAGTACCTAAGATGTAGTCCACGCCCAGTAAAGGTTAGTATTATTGTTAGAGGCAAAAAATCATAGACTCATGAAATGTTTAGGCTGGAGGCACCCTTGAGGATCACTTAATGAAACCTCATCCTGTTCTAGAGAAAGCTGAGATCTGGGGAGGTGTAAAGATGTGGCCCTCCCACTCCTGAGTTTCAGTGGTGCTCAAACAGCTCCTCAGAGCCCAAAGTCGGCTCGGGAACTGCCCAGAGAGCAGAGAGAAGGGACAAAGAGGAAACGCTGAGGACCTCTTCAACACAGCCCCTCCACTCTCTCCCTTTCAGTGTTGGACTTTCATGTGACTGTTCCTGTGAAGAAGGAGTATCATGTCCAGAAAGCTGTTAGAAACATTGTTGCACTGGGCCGCCAGCCCATTTGAGGAACCTAAGGGAGCACTGGACGCTAGAGGGGTGAGCACTGGATGCTAGAGGGGGGCCCGTGCCCCTGTGCGGTGATTGTAGGACACGTGGCAGCAGAGTCTGTGAGGGGCTTTCCCATGCCCACGTGACGTGCACGCACGCACGCACACGCACACACCCCTCCAAGGCTGCCTCAGTGTCGTGGCCGCTCAGGAACATGTCTGCCTCCACTGGTATTAATCAGACACCAGAGCCAAAAATTTATCTACCAGGAACAGAGACAACACTAATATTCTGTGAGGGCCTCAGAGACCTGCAAGAGCTAGATGTAAAGAGAGGAGACTGGAGTAGTGTCCTCACTGGCCCTGGCACCAAAGCCTCTCCGTGACATAGCCCTGGGAAGGAGACCTCAGGAAATCATGGTTCTTGGATTGTATCAGCTAGTGTGGCCCAAGCCATGTTCTAAACAAAGCGAACAGCCTAAATAATAACTTCGTCTTTGTTCTATCAGCCAGGTTCTCCAGAGAAACAGAACCAATAGGATGCACAGAGAGAGATTTATTTTAAGGAATTGGTTCATGTGACGGGGGGCTGTGGCAAGTCTGACCCTGCAGGGTGAGACTAGCAGGCTGGAAATTCCAGAGAGTTGATATTGCATCTTGAGTGCAGAGACAGTCTGGAGGTGGAATTCCTCCCTCCTCTGAAGACCTTGGTCTCAAAGCTTCTTAAGGCCTTCAACAAATTAGAGGAGGCCCATGCATGTTACGGAAAATATTCTGCTTTCCTCAAGGTCAACTGATTTAATGTTAATCACATCTAAAAAAAAAAATGCCTTTGTGGCAACATCTGGACTGGTGTTTGACCAAACAATGGAGCACCATAGCCTGACCAAGTTGACAGGTAAAATTAACCATCAATTTACCCTGTGAAGAGAGATGACATCTGGGGGTTTTTTTGGTAGGTTTTTGTGTTTTTAAATATTATTTCCCTGTGCATGCTGGGTTTTTTGTTTGGTTTTGGTCCTTACCCACCTCTGTTAATGCAGCATTTGAATTGCTCTACCAGTTCGTTGTTGCCACATAAACAGACCATCCCCAAAACTTAGTGGCTGAAAACACCAGCCGTTTCTTTAATTCACAGTTCTGTTGGTCAATACCTTAGGCTGGGCTTAATAGGGCAGTTCCCGTCATGGGTGGATTTACTCACGTGTCTATGGTCAGGTGCTGGCTCAGTTGAGGGCCTGTTGATCTAGATGACCTCAGCTGGGATGGCCCATCTCTGCTGCGCATGGTCACTCATCCTCAATCCGACTAACTCAGGCTTGTTCACACAGCAGCCAAGGGTCCCTAAAGAGAGCAAAAGCATGCAAGGGCCTCTTGAAGCTTCTGATTGCACAGGCTGGAGAAGGAGGGTTGCCTCTTGACTAAAGATGCTACAAAGTGACATTGCAGAGGGCAAAGCCAAATAATTGTAGCCATTTTTGCAAACAATCTTCCAGAGTTCCCCTCAAGTATAGACCATCAGCTAGCCTGTCAATGCCTGACACATAATACAAGGTCAGTGAACGTGCTCTCCCTTCCCAGTCCGTTTGGTCATCATTTTGAAGCAATTCAAGTTTTTACAAATACAGGCAGACTATCATTTCTTTTTTTTTTTTTTCAAGTTTCAGCTATTTATTAATCAGTAATGTATACACCTTCATCCTGTGCTATCTGTTCTCAGCACTGGCAATCCTGCAAAGATAAGAGTAGATAAGAAACTGAAAGACACTTAGTCTATATCCCCAGCCCAAAGCATGATCACTGGATCTAGTCTATAAAGATGAATATCTCCCTTTTAAAGAACACGGGTTCTTATACTTATTCATTCCTTGGCAGCTGAGTGCCTTGTAAAAAAAAAACAAAAAAACAAGAAAGTATTGCTATTCCTTTAAGTCATTATTTCTCTTTCCCTCTCTCTCTCTTTTCATTTTTGCCCCCCCTGCCAAGGCTTTTTAAATACTTTTTTCCCTATTCATCACCCTCCTGAAAGTGTACCATCACAGATATTATGTATATCGGTGCTTTATACATTCAAACAATAAGGTATTTTTTGGCCTCAAGGTCACTATCTGAGTTTCACCCCATTGGGGATGAGATCACCCTCATTGGAAATGCATACCCAAAGTTCTCACAGAAGTTTCTCCTCCCGTCCCCAGCCACCTCTGCCGTCCCCACCACACCCCAGAATCAGGCCAGGATTCGCCTGTATCAGCTTTAATCATAAGTCAGGGGCTGCTGACACCAGTGAATCTGTCTTCACATGACAAACGATAAAAACAGGAAGATAGAACAAAAAAAAAGTCAAGTGGAATTTCATAAATAAGGTCTTAACTGACAGGGACAAGCCAAAGGGGGGTAAATCACCAGTTCTGAGTAAAGACTGAATCACTGTCCAGTGATTCCATACCCACCCTTAAGGAAACTGAAGGTATGGATAGCAAAGGAAATGGCTTTCAAATCAACACTGTTCCACATTTTCCTGATCCTTCTTCTCTTTTAGTGTGTGTGTGCATGCGTGTGTGTGCTCCTGTATGTGCACCATGAAACAATTAAGCATAATTTAGATATTAGCTGGTATTACATCCTGATGAGTATTTAGAATCCTTCTAGTATCTTTCATTTTGTTAAGCTCACTCAATAATATGCTCCAGTCAATCTAATTTCCAGAAGCAATGTTTTTGTTGATCTGCAAGCTTATTAATTTTTTTATTACCTTACTAAATCTCTAAAGCTGATTGTTTAGGAAATGACATAATGAGCAAAACCTCCAAGGATGTGCTAAATTTACACTTGACATTTAATCAATGTACCTATATGTATACATTTAAAAATATAATTATACCATGACATAATTAAAAAAAAATAAATCTAACCACAGGTAATTAGTGTGCTCATACTCTGATTTTCTTAATGAAGCAATTAAAGCACCTTCCCAGATCAAATTTCAAGATTATTTGTAGACCGGTTCCTTTTGGTAGGTATGATCATTTGTTGAGCTAGACATTATTTTCTCTTATTCTGGCATTGTAACCTGAACTAAATTCTTTGCTGAATTGTCCCAGCAACAAGTATTGCTAGGAATTAAATGTAAAGAACAATGACAAAAGTAGATCCAGTTGATGTGAATTATATCCTTAGGCTACTAAATAACATGATTCTCTGTACCTTCAAAGACTGAGAATCCTAAACCAGGAGCCTGGGATTTCCTGGTTAAGCAGGATTAGGTTAACTGCCCTGAATTTCTTGAAGCATGAAGTTCTCAGTTTGATTCGCTAGCTATTTGGGCTAGAGTAAGTGAGGTGTTTGGTATATCCATTGTGAAGTCTGTGCTTCTGTGGGCTTAAAGCAATGACTGATATGGGATCAAAAATGGTTGCAACTTAAATTGTAAAAAAAAAAAAAAAAAGAAAGAAAAGAAGAAGAAAAAAAAAGAAAAAGTAACAAAGAAACCAGTACTCACACCAATGATAGGACTAGAATTTGTTACCATATTTCTAAAGGGCAGGTGGCAATATTTATCAAAAGCCTAATGTGTGCATACCCTATAACCCAGCAAATAGACTTTAGAAATTTATTATAAAGAACAATGAATATACCTAAAGAATTAACTATAAGGATAATAATTACAGTGTCGTTTATAATGATTTATTTTATTGTAAGCTCCTAAATATCCCACTACAGAGAAATAGTTAAATAAATGGTGGTAGATCCAAACACTTCCTTACAAAAACAGGTAACAAATCTATATTAAAATATGAATTATAAGTAAAATAATCCAGTCTCAAAAAGACAAATAACGTAGGATCCCACTTACATGAAGTACCTAGAATAGACAAATTCATAGAGACAGAAAGTAGAATGATGGTTGCCAGGGGCCGGGAGTACTTGAGGGGGAGCTGGTATTTAATGGGTATGAAGTTTCGGTTAGGAAAGATGAAAAAAGTTCTGGAGATTGGTTTCACAATACTGTGAATGTACTTAATACTATTTAACTGTACACTTTAAGATGGTTAAGATGGTAGATTTTATATTATGTATATTTTGCCACAATTAAAGATTTATATCTTTAAGATATTATGAGTCATTTTTCTTCATTTTCTGTATTTTCTGAATATTTTCTATAAATGTATTTAGCTTATAATAAAGGGGGGCCTAATTATACAAAAAAAGAAAACCCATTTCATCTTTAGTTAATATTATTTTTTTAAAAAAATATTTTTAGTGGCTAGTAACTTTGTGTGACAATAAAGAGGGATTCTGGTCATTGTCCTTGCTGAACATGTTTTCTTTATCTAGAATGCTCTCCCTGCCACACACCCCCATACTTGTCTACAGAAGACCTACATACTCTTCAAGACCCAATTTGCATCCATCTTCCCTAAGAAATCTTCCGATATGACCTCAGTGAGAAGTCATTCTCATTCTCATAGCATCTGTAATAACAGTAATAATACTTAATGTTATTACGTGCTTAAATTTTAACTAGCACTAAGATTAACATATTATTTCACCTCCTAATAGTTTTAATTAAGTAGGTGTTATCATGCCTGTTATACAGACGAGGAAACTGAGAAACAGACACAAAACACCTTGAATTGTAGAAGAGGTTACAGTCCAGGTCTGTCTGCCCCAGAACTCATAGCCTTATACTGCCTCTCCTATCTTGCAAGACGAGGGAGAATGCTATGCTGACTTCACTTATTTTTCTCAATTATTTTTTTTCCTTTCTCCCAGTATTTCCCATGACATTTGCAGAGATACTAGATTCTAAGCTCCTTGCCATCGGGGAGAGATATGATCAATACAAAAGTAGAACCTAGCTAACAAGACTCTTCCTGACTGTGATTTCTGAGAGCTGCAGGATAGGCGAGATGGTTGCCACAAGCTTCATGAGAAACAACAGGCCTTCCTTCTGTCAGCATCCCCATAACCATACCTCCCAATACCCCTACACATAAAGGAATGGAGGAAGAAGATGTGTCAGGTGAGAAGCAAAGAGAGCTGTGACCTAGGTGGGCATCTGCAAGAGGGGACCGACATCCCACTTCCCAGGTTGGAGCTGGGGTGAATGAGTGACTTTGATGCCTAAGTAGACATGGATCACAGAGGATTTCAGAAAAGTTACTGTGCCCCAGAGGGTAATGAAAACCTCGATTGAGCACTAAAGCAGAGAAGCGTGGTCCTGAAGGAGTCAGAGGAGAGACTTCTCTTGCTGACCAACATGCCACCAGTTCCATGCCTTGGGTTGGGCAGGTAGGAAAACTGCCCGCAGCCTCGTCGTAGGGGGCAATCATGGAACAGTATACCTTCCCCTTGTTTTCTGAGCATCATTAAAATTCAGTACTACCGTATACTGTCTGGGATTTGCTTCAAAATAATCCAGTGTAGTGGGGATATAGATGAAACAAAAAAGTTATGATCGTTGCAGCTGGGAGAGGAAAACTTGGGGGTCCACTGCTCTCTATTTTTATGTATGTTTAAAGTTATGAAAACATAATTTTTAAAATTTTAACTTTAAAATTTCTAATAATATCCCAAAGATCTTAGAAGAAAGATGCCAGCCATGTAGTTTCATTCCAACTACAATTACAGACGGTCCCAATTTATAATGGTCCAACTTACAATGATTGGACTTAATGATTTTTCAACTTTACAAAGGTAAAAAAGCAACAGGCATTCAGTGGAAACTGTACTTTGAATTTCTAATTTTGATCTTTTCCCGGGCTAGTAATAGGCAGCATGATGCTCTCGTGATGCTGGGCCATGGCAGCGAGCCACGGCTCCCGGTCAGCCACCCAATCACGAGGGTAAACGACCGAAACATTTGCAACCCTTCTGTCCCCATACAGCCACTCTGTTTTTCACTTTCATTGTAGTGTTCAACAAATTATATGTGATATTCAACACTTATTATAAAATAGGCTTTGTGTTAGGTGATTTCATCCAACTGTAGGCTAAGGTAAGTGTTCTGAGCATATTTAAGGTAGGTGAGGCTAATTGTGATGTTCATTAAGTAAGGGTATTAAATGTGATTATTTTCAATTTACAATAGGTTTACTGGGACATAATCCCATTGTAAGTTGAGAAAGGTCTGTATCTTGCGCTTGTCTACCCTACACTGGTTGAGTTACTCCAGGCCCTAGACACTTCCAAGGAAGGCCATGCCTATGTGGATCAATGCAAGGACTGATGGGACAATGGATGTTTCTGTGATGCCTGCATCATATGGAGACTTCATTTCTTCTCCCTTCTCTCCTTTCCAGGCCTTGGGCCTTACTTCATAAGCCCCTGGAATGTATTAGATTCAATTCCAGGAGGAAGGTAGGCACACAAATGACTGAGATTGTGTTTCTACATAATGGAATCAGAATTAAAGGGAAATAAAGCTGTATTTCTTATACCTGAGACTTTATTTTGATATTCTTCCTTGCTACAAATATTTTCAAGATGCTCACTATACCCTGCCACTGCATAATCAGGTTGCCAATATCTGATTCCATTGGTTCCAATAAAACTTATGTAAAAGTATAAATGTGCCATACTTCATATCCAGATGAAGTGGGTGACATATCCCCCAAAGGCGTTCAGTGCTAGGATTCCTAGCTGCTGGGGAAATTTTTTTTTTAGGGTATAAGGTCCATTAAAAAAAAAAAAACTCACACTTTTTTTTTGTTTTTTTATTATATTATGTTAGTCACCATACAGTACATCCCCGGTTTCCGATGTAAAGCTTGATGATTCATTAGTTGTGTATAACACCCAGTGCACCATGCAATACGTGCCCTCCTTACTACCCATCACCGGCCTATCCCATTCCCCCATCTCCCTCCCCTCTGAAGCCCTCAGTTTATTTCTCAGAGTCCATAGTCTCTCATGCTTCATTCCCCCTTCTGATTAACCCCCCTTTCTTTATCCCTTTCTTCCCCTACCGATCTTCCTAGTTCTTATGCTCCATAAATGAGAGAAATCATATGATAATTGTCTTTCTCTGCTTGACTTATTTCACTTAGCATTATCTCCTCCAGTGCCGTCCATGTTGCAGCAAATGTTGAGAACTCGTTCTTTCTGATAGCTGAGTAATATTCCATTGTATATATGGACCACAACTTCTTAATCCAGTCATCTGTTGAAGGGCATTCGGCTCTTCCACAATTTAGCTATTGTGGACATTGCCTATGAACATTGGGGTGCATATGACCCTTCTCTTCACTACGCTGTATCTTTGGGGTAAATACCAGTAGTGCAATGGCTGGATCATAGGGTAGCTCAATTTTTAACTTTTTAAGGGACTCCACACTGTTTTCCAGAGTGGCTGTACAACTTTGCATTCCCCAACAATGTAGGAGGGATCCCCTTTCTCCACATCCTCTCCAGCAATTGTTTCTTGCCTTGTCTATTTTTGCCATTCTAACTGGCATAAGGTGGTATCTTAGTGTGGTTTTGATTTGAATTTCCCTGATGGCTAATGATTTTGAACATTTTTTCATGTGTCTGTTAGCCATTTGTATGTCTTCATTGGAAAAGTGTCTGTTCGTATCTTCTGCCCATTTTATGATTTATTTGTTTCTCACGTATTGAGTTTGAGAAGTTCTTTGTAGATCTTGGATACCAGTCTTTTCTCTGTAGTATCATTTGCAAATATATTCTCCCATTCCGAGGGCTGCCTCTTAGTTTTTTTGACTGTTTCCTTGGCTGTGCAGAAGCTTTTTATCTTGATGAAGTCCCACAAGTTCATTTGATCTTTTGTTTCTCTTGCCTTTGGAGATGTGTCATGAAAAAGGTTGCTTTGGCTGATGTTGTAAGAGGTTGCTGCCTATGCTCTCCTCTAGAATTTTGATGGATTCCTGTCTCACATCGAGGTCTTTCATCCATTTGGAGTTTATTTTTGTGTATGGTATGAGAGTGGTCAAGTTTCATTCTTTTGCATGTAGCTGTCCAATTTTCCCAGCACCATTTATTGAAGAGACTGTCTTTTTCCCACCGGATGTTTTTTCCTGCTTTATCAAAGATTAGTTGCCCAAAGAGCCGAGGGTCCATTTCTGGGTTCTCTATTCTGTTCCATTGGTCTATGTGTCTGTTTTTGTGCCAGTACCATGCTGTCTTTGTGATTACAGCTTTGTAGTACAGCTCGAAATCTGGCATTGTGATGCCCCCAGCTTTGTTTTTCCTTTTCAACAGTCCCTTGGAGATTCGGGGCCTTTTCTGGTTCCATACAAATTTAAGGACTATTTGTTCCAGTTCTTTGAAAAATGTCATTGGTATTTTGATCGGGATAACACTGAAAGTGTAGATTGCTCTGGGTAGCGTAGACATTTTAACTATGTTAATTCTTCCGATCCGTGAGCATGGAATATTTTTCCATCTTTTTGTGTCTTCTTCAATGTCTTTCAAGAGTGATTTATAGTTTCTAGAATATAGATCCTTTACGTCTCTGGTTGTTAATTCCTAGGTAACGTATGGTTTTTGGTGCTATTGTAAATGGGATGGATTCCCTAATTTCTCTTTCTTCAGTCTCATTATTTGTGTATAGTAATGCAACTGATTTCTGAGCATTGATTTTGAATCCCGCCACATTACTGAATTGCTCTATAACCTCTAATAGTTTGGGAGTGGATTCTTTTGGGTTTTCCATATAGAGTATCATGTCATCTGCAAAGAGAGACAGTTCGACTTCTTCTTTGCCTATTTGGATACCTTTTATCCCTTTTTGTTGTCTGATTGCTGTTGCAAGGACTTCTAGTACTACGTTGAATAATACTCACACATTTTGTTATGATGTTTATTTTACCTTTGTCGCCAGATTGTTTTCCAAATTAGCTTAACTGCTTAAGCCTTATTTGCAAAGTTGTCTGATGCAATCTGATAACACAACAATTTGAATCTAAGCACCAATTAGATTTTGAGATGAAAGAATGAGATTGGTTTTAGGTCTATACTTTAAAAGATCAGTAGGTCATTTTTGCCTGGGCATCCCGGATTAAATGCTTAACTGCACTTGATACATGTCAGATCTGTGCTAGCTCCCCTGTAACCGAGGTCTTTCCAGGGCAGCCTGAGGCAACAGGGCACATATTCAGGGCCCCTGGCTGCTACCTGCTAAAATCTGCTGGAAGAAGAGCTACTTTCCCTGACGCCATGAGAACTACTCTACTGCTTTCCAGCTCTGTGACCCTTAATAGGTTTTGACTCAGCCCAGGCTTTTGTTTCTCCATAAAGTAGACATCCTACTACCCACATTATCATAAACATATTTTGAGTACTTAGTGTCTAGCAGATAACAAGTGCTTAATAAATGCTAGCTCTAAGAAATAAATGTATCCAGGAAGGTAAAGGCACCAAACAAAGATAAAAACCCCACATCTAGAGACATGGTCAAAAACAAAACAAAACAGGGGCGCCTGGGTGGCACAGCGGTTAAGCGTCTGCCTTCACGCTCAGGGCGTGATCCCAGCTTTATGGGATCGAGCCCCACATCAGGCTCCTCCACTATGAGCCTGCTTCTTCCTCTCCCACTCCCCCTGCTTGTGTTCCCTCTCTCATTGGCTGTCTCTGTCAAATAAATAAATAAAATCTTTTAAAAAAACAAAAAACAA
Source organism: Ursus maritimus (assembly GCF_017311325.1). Classification (NCBI taxonomy): domain Eukaryota; kingdom Metazoa; phylum Chordata; class Mammalia; order Carnivora; family Ursidae; genus Ursus; species Ursus maritimus. The sequence continues at coordinate 6,136,361 of NW_024424564.1, read as the reverse complement.
AAACAAAAAACACAAAACAAAAACTCTCAGGTGCAAAAATACAGTTTGGGATGACTCCCGACTGACAAAGAATGAGGTAGCCCTGGGGAGATGGCAGAACTGGGAGCCACAGCTGGCATCAGAGTTGAAGGTCAGGGCAAGTAAAGCCCATCTACCAGGACTATCATAAAAGATTTGCTCTTTTTTATGAAACTACAGAAGACCACTGATAACGTTGAATTAGATTGGTCTGCAGTGCACGTGTGTGTGTGTGTGTGTGTGTGTGTGTGTGCGTGTTGAGCTAAAATGAGTTGTATGCTATTCTGATTGCTTTATAGATAGAACACATCCAACCTTCATTTAAAAAACACTTTCAACATCACTGTCCTCAAAGAGTGGGAGCTGGGATGCAAACCCATGAAGTCGAGTTCTTGAACTCACACACCTAAGGCCTGTGTTATGGGGCCTCAGTGTTTTGCCTCACAAATTGGAAGCTTCCAAACCTCCTGTGTCTACCCGGTCCTATTCATCCAGCAGGAGTAACAAGCTGAGAACTTGGCCTACACCTTAGTAATACAAAATCAGAAGACACAAATGACCGGGCCCCCCATACACCTCTCCTGGTGCCCTTATTGCCTTTGCTCAGGAGGCCAATGCCATCATCTTCTAGACCTGTGGCAGACATGGGGAGCCCTAGGGCACAAGGCGACAGTCCCCGAGCTATTTTCTGCCTGGAAGATGTACAGGGGCCCCTCTTTCACTGATCAAACTATCGTCAGCTGAGAAAAGGTACATTCTCTTTCTCCAAAGAACAGAGCTATTGAATTCCAACCCCGGTGTCTTTTATATGGAAATGACTGAGGTATTCTGCTTTCTTTGAAAGTTTCTGGCTGAAGTATCCTTCTTTCAATTACTGAATAGTGTGTGTCTGACCTGTCTTTTTACTCAAAAACCAAGGCCTATTTGCCAGCTTCCATTTATGCACACAATGCACCAGTCGTCCAATTTCAGTTGGAAAAAAAGGCAGATGGGAACAACCGTTCCATAAACAAAGACATTTTTATTTCATCTTAAGCATGCATCCTGGTGCTGCAGTGTTAGTAACAACACATTCTCATGGTAGAAAAACAGTCTTATGTGAAGGATAAATAATATGTTATTAGTTGACTCTTTTGCCAGTAAATTCCTATAGTAAATTTTTGACTGAGAGAGATGACTACATACTAGTGCATGACATTAAGTGAGATTCCATTAGTACGTTCCAGTTTTCCCATCTATAAAATGGGGTCTTGATCATAAAGAGTGCCCTTAATGCATAAGGTTTGAGAATGAGAATTAAATAAGATCTTCCACGTACGTGGCCTAACACAATGTCTGCCAAATATAGGCACTTGATATATATTAGCAATTCTAATTAATCATTTGAGAAAAGTACAAAAAGAATTCTGGTTTTATTTCTTTTTCAGTTTACTACAGATGCTTTGAGATGTTAGTGCATGTTTCCTCTATTTGGACTTCTCTTTCATTGATGATGTCTTCTGACTCTAAAATCATAGCCTTACTCATTGCTGAAGGTGGGATTTGTCTATGGATTTTATATAATAATTGGTAAAATAAGACCTTTAGTGACTGTAATAATATGATGAATTAAATTTTCTTATAATTTGGAAGAAACTATTTGTGTTGTTGCCCCTTAAAACTTTTCTGAGATATATCAGTTTGTATATATTTTTTAAAATTTTATTTATTTATTTATTTATTTATTTATTTATTTAGAGCATGACTTGGGAAGGGGCAGAGGGAGAGAGAATCCCAAGCCAACTAGCCCCAAGAGGGGCTCGATCCCATGACCCTGAGATCACGACCTGAGCTGAAATCAAGAGTTGGACGCTTAACCAACTGAGACACCCAGGTGTCCCTATTTCTTAATACTTACAGTGTGCCCAAGATGGTTAGAAAGAACACAGATTTGAGTCACAAAGACCTGAATTTGAATCCTATGCCATTAATTTATCATCTGTGTTGGCTTCAGACTCTCTAATCTTTAACCTTTTTACCTACAAAATAGGGAATAAAAACAATTACCCATTTTTTTTTTACTCGAATGTTCATGAATTGCTTGGTATCCTGTAATATCTAATTCTGAACATCAGCTCTCACTGTAAAATACTAAGAAATAAATTTAGAAGGCATTGGAGTTTATACCTGAAAATTTCACACGTAAAAATGGTGCTTGTCATTGCAGGTAGTTTTTATAGTAATTCCAGGAAGGTTTTCATGATGAAATGAGAAATGACAGGGAAAAGATGTGTTCTTTTGGGATTATAGTCAAGTCTTTGTAATAATGGGATAAAGTGACCAGGACCCAAGGCTGAAAGCTTCTCTCACTGACAAGCTTACGATAATGATCATGATGAGAAAGTCCCCCTTCTCCAGAGCCATGAAGGTCTGGGAGGTGGAAGCAGCCTTCATTCGCTATTTGAAGTTTTAAGGAGTTTTGCTTCTTTCTGCCTCCTCTCTGATTTCCCTGGCCTGGCTCATTCAAAAGTGAGCTTTCTACCATTCTTCTCTTACCCAGGCAGGCTCCCAGCAGATCACTGCCTTTAATTGTGTCTGTCTTTAGACTTCAGAAAGCCAGTATCTTTCCTTTGCTTCTTGTGATAAGGAGCTGTGTTCAGATTTGCTTGTTTAATACATAAAAACCTTGTTCTATGGAACTCTCAATTAGAAATTAGAAATCTCAATTGTCTCATTGAAAGAATTCCATTCTTCACCAAAGACCTTCAGGTTCAAGTGCTATGCCTCAGTTCCCACTCCAGGGGCAAGCGTTGAAGGAACGGGAACTGAGCCTTCAGAGGTGAGAGAGCAGAATCTCCTTTCAAGGTTGGAGGAGATAAGTTCATTCTGGGCAGAGCATGTGGCTAATGCTTTCATTGCCCCTTCCACTCCCTTAACCATCCTAGTCCTGAGAACCTTGGGAAACATTATTGTAAACATATAACTTCAAAGATCCAATCTCCCATAACTATAATACTTTGATCCCAGACAGTTTTGGCTGGAGATTACCCCTGAATAAGCTTTACTCTGAAACAACCAGAATAGCTGGACCACATGGTAACCCTAGGGGTAACCCAGGTCTCTTCTCTCACCAGCCTGGGGAATAGCTGAAAACAGTGGAAGCCAGGGGCAGGGCTTCTCAAGGGTCCTATAGCCCTGGGAAGTTGACCTCTGGCGGAGGTCAAGCAATTCAGATCAAGGAGCAAAAAGCAAACAGGAGACTGATTCATGGAGTTTTAGGACTATTTGGAGAGGGCGACCCTGAAGAAACCTGAAACATGTTGCTAATCTCAGCAGTTGGGGTCTACAGGTCATTGTGATTTGAATTCTAAAGGCAAAGTGATGTTATTTCATGCCCTCAGACTGATAAAGCAAGACGTATTAATTACACTCTTAATGCCTAGATTTAGTTTTCTGACCATAGTACTTATTCTATTTTCCATATTTATTTATCAAGTTAGAAATGAAATTACATAAATATTTTGAAGCAAACACTAAGTACATTGTGCTGGGTTTTTATTAATACTAATTCGGAGCCTCCAATTTGCCCATCACTGCTCCAGATGCTACACATACAAGCCCTCAAAGTATCTGAGACAAGTTATAATAGGGAGTGAACAGTGATGCTTAGAAAATTATACAAGATTCAGAAGAATTCATAAACTGAAGAACTCACAAAACTTATGTATGCAGATGGCAAAAAGCTCAAAGCTCAGACATGAAGAAAGAAAAACTGAGAGGCTGAAGGGAGGAGACAAAGAGGAGGTGGGGAGCACACTGCCTGCAAAGGCATGGAAGTGTTAGAGAAGCAATATGAGAGCAAAGGCAACTCAGCTCAAGCCACAGCAGAAGCACCAGCGGTAGACCAGAAGACCATCCTGTAGAGAGTCACAACGTAACACTCCTTAACACCTTCCCCTCCCTACACCCTAGCGCCAGCCCTGCCTTTAGTCCTAGAACCTGGCCCTGCTTCTGGTACAAAGCTGTTGAACACTCTCTCACTAGCAACAGTGAAACACATGGAAAACCCTCCAGTTCACTTGAATGTTCCAGTGAATTTCAGTTCATTAAAGTAAATTTCTGTGTGTTAGTTTTTCTACAATTTGGGGGCAATACAATACATATATATAAGAATAAGTGCATCTTTTCCAGGAATGAGTGATCTATTCAACTGGAGGTAGTTGGAAATGTAGTGCCTTCCGAGGTACAGTGAAAAGGGCATAAGGACAGTTCCAGAAAGGAAAGAGCTCTACTTGGGCCAACAACAGGGGTATTGAGCTAGTCTCATTGCCTTTTCTGAACTTCAATTTCCTCTCCTATAAATAATCTATAATTTGAGATGTGGCTGTCACCTTTCTTCCAGTGAGGGTGATAACACTAAAAGAAATACCGCAATTTTAGTGGGTTATGTTTTATTTTAAGTCCCAAAATGAAATATAGATCTATCTACCAGTACAGACAGGGTAGACATCAGAAACCTAACATCAGAACATTGGAAACGTCAGAAAGCCAAAGGGTAACATAGCCAAAGGTGGAAAAAGAATCTATGTGGAACAGTTCAGTTTTTAAGCACAAACATTCGGAATAAGAATGAATAATGTAGTGGCAAAAAAAATATGAATAAATGAACAAACAAGCTCTTCCTACTCCTGACATCGGTAAAGTGTCAGTTCTCAACCTTCCTTTCCATGCATTCTGAAAAGCGTAACACATAAATGCTAGCCTTACAGCAAAGTTGATTGCAGTGCTGGTGAAGGAGCCAAGAAAAATAAATCAACAAACTAGCAAACAAATACAATGCCTGCTTGAGTTATGAGGCTTCACCCTCATGAATGGGATTAGCGCCCTCTAAAATGGTCCAAAAATCAAATGGAGAGAGAGAGAAAACAAATATGACAAAATATTAAAAATTGGTGAATCTGGGCCAAGAGGGCATAGGAATTACTTGCAATTTGTGTTTAAATTTGAGATCATTTCAAAATTAAAAGTAAAAAAAAAAAAAAATCCAAACAAAAAACCTTTGAAGGGCTCAAGAGAGATCCCTCACCCTTTCCACCATGAAAAGACGTGAGAAGTTGACAGTCTGCATCTCAGAAGGGGGCCTTCCCCAGCCCTGGACCATGCTGGCAGCCTGATCTTGGTCTTCCTGGCCTCCAGAACTGCGAGAAATAAATTTTTATTGCTCTCATTATGATGACACGAACATCCGTCTCTGGTGCTTTGTTACAGCAGCCCAAATGGACTAAGGCATACTGTAAGTAGTCTGTATGTGGTCCATTTCTTTCAGCACGCTGTTTTTGAGATTGTGTGTGTTGTTGCTTATATTAGTACTTTGCGTCTTTTTACTGATGCATAGTATTCCACTGAATAGGGATACCTACATTTTGTTGATCCATTTACCAGTTGATGGGCATTCAGGTGTTACCAGGTCAGGACTAGGATGAACAATAGTGCTATGAACATTCACATCCCAGTGGAGGTGTAGATATACCTTTTCATTTCTCTTAGGTAAGTACCTAGGAGTGGAGTAGCTGGATTATACAGTAGGTGTACATTTAACCTTTTAAGAAACTGCTTAACTTTTCTAAGTGGCTGTACCATTTTGCGTTACTGAACTGATTTATAATCCAGCATATTTTGATTACATGGAGCCACACTTTATCATCTTTGTTTATAAACCAGATTCTATATTTGGAGCTTTGCTCTGCATTCTGCAATTTTTCTGAGAATCTGCTTCTCACTGTCTCTCTCTCTCTCTCTCTTTCTCATATACATGCATGCATGGACGCACACACACCCCAGAGCCAAGCAAAATCTCTTAAGTATCTCTGCCCTTGATTTGAGGTCTTAGAGCCAGGCTGAGCAGTGGGGAAACCAACAATATATTAAATTTAGCCAAGGGGTGTAATTGACTGTTTTTCACTTACGTGATTAGCTTCCTTTTCAAAGTCAGCCCTAGGACAAAGAACAAAATGTCCTTCTGGATAAACAAACAAAATAGCCAACAAATCTACATGAAAATGGAAGATGGCCTAAACCAGCTTAGGCTTAAGTGACCCTTAAATGATACCAGAGAAGGAGCTATCCTTTCAAGGCAAGAGAAAACAAAACAACAGAAGAATTCTCCCTCGGGAGAAAATACACACTAAATACACATTTTACCATTTTAGAAAACGCCTGCATAACTGATTGTCAGTCCCCCAAAAAACCTTCTGATAGGCTCTTCAGGGAGACATGAAAAAGAATATTGTACTGACAAGCATTCCTCAAAAAGCATTAATCAGAGAATGGATTGCTTAGGTTTTAAGAAATGCTTGTTTCTTTATATAATAATAATAAATATAGTGATTTCAACCCTAGCACTTTATAAGAAGGCTTTTCTCTGGAGGAAAAAAAGGTAAAACAGGGAGATACAAGTCAATCTCTGCAAATTCATTAGATCTTTTCAAAGCTTTCTTTTAAATCAATCTGTAGAGTTGATTTATTACACCCTAAAATAAAGAACTAGTTGGGAATAACAAACAGAGGAAGAAAACAATGTTTTAAGAAGAATTAGCAGAATTCCCACCCTGTCTCATTCTCTTACTTCACCTTTAGCCTGTCTTTACCCCCAGTTCTGCTACAGAGAATCGTCACTTCGTGTCACTTTAAAAAGCCACAGTCTTCCCTAAGCCAGAAGTTACATATGTTAATAAAAATTACGTTTGTTACTAAGAGGATTTAGGATTACCCCGAATTTTCAGTTCTCATCCAGGAACAAAAAGATGCCTGACTTTTCTTGTTTGGTGTCTTTTAACAAGTCATTTAAATCATTATAGAGAAAACATTAACAGCACAATTGCATTAGCTTTATCCACAATAAGAAAACTTTGAAAACTGTCCTCAGTGTGCATTTTAGGGATGGTAGCTAATTGTCCCCTTGCCTCGCTTTAGGTTGTTTGTTCTTTGTCAGCAGGGGTGCCCCATCTTCCTCGGTGGAACAGGAGGCTGGAGTGGTCTATGAGTGGGATGGTTTGGCCTGACCCTGCTCTACACACCAAGCCTTCATGGCCAGTATCAGGTATTTACAGAATTCAATTACAATTCCTTGAAATTTTAGACATTACCAATTGGTAACCTTAAAAATAAAACTGCCAGTTATTGTACCAGCAACGATGGGTTTATAGGAGAATGAAAGAGAATTGCAATCCAGGACAAACAAGGTGCGGCAAAACCATAGGCAAGACCAGGGAACCAAGGAGAGGCACGCTCTTTTAAGGAGAAAGGGGGTCGGTTGGAAAGGCTGTTATGAACTAAATAAAAGTCCATTGGAGGAAACTGGGAGCTCTAAGTGCGGTGGCTTCTCATGGGCAGACCTGTTGCCCAGACGGATGAGAAAAGCGTCTCTTCCTCCAGGTGGAGAGAAGTATCCATGTGCAAGTTCAAGTCCAAGTAAGGTCAAGTCCATCTCTTCCTGCTGGGTCTGCAACTGACTGCGTGTGGTTGTGCGTGAGAGCTACCCCTCCCGAAACTTCTGGAACTCCATTCTAGAGAGGTTTCCCATTTTTAATTTTCAGGTAATGATAAGTCACTTTTCATTTCAAGTCACAGTGTATGTCTCACACCCAGAAGTTCTTCTGAATTCAGATCATATTCAAGTCAGGATTTAAAAATGTACTTTGGGGCACTTGCCTCATCCTCAGCTACCATTTTACAGAATATACCCATGTTTATAGGGGCTGTAGCCTTATTATTGCCCCATGACCTCATTAGACCCTAGTCCCAGCTCCACCTCCAGAATATTGGATCAAACTAAACACTTGACTAAGGGACGTTATTTCGCTGGCTGAACATAACCATATGATTCCTCTCTGGAGAACTGGAACCAAGAAGCAAAATGACTATTGCCAAACAGTCTGGGATCTAGTGTTAAAAGCTCATGCAGAGGCAAGATCAGGGTTGGGGACAATGGCTAATCAGAACTTCTCACACACTGAGACTGCAAAAAATGAGTAAGCAGAGAAACTTGATATACAGAAAGTAAATTAAAACAAACAAATAGAAGCATAGATAAGAGACCAAACAGGAAAAAAAGAAAGAAGAGAAGGTAAGATTTCTCTAATCCTGACTTTACAATTCTCCTTTTCAGTTTGCAGAAGGTTTGGCTATACTTTATTTCCAGATTTCTAGGCCATAGATGGCTTTAGGATTATTCATCAAATTCTTATAAAATGGGTATACTAATCAATCATTAAGAATTAATAAAACAACTTAAATTGTTTTCTCCCACTACCCCCTTACATTTTATTTGGGTTAAGAGAGTTCTTTCCCTGTCCACTTGAAATCTATTTTCTGACCATTTTCATGTAACTTAACATTCTATGGTCAACTTAAATGATGAAGAAAAGTCTCAAATCTTACTATGTAAAAGGTCCTGCTCCATGTTAGAGACAAAGCTTCCAACTTCATTCAAACTTACAGCTACTTCCTGTGATAGGAGATGATTTTTCCATGTTTCTGAATATTTTGCTAGAGAGGCACTGACTTTCTGTTGTTCTGTACCATTTTTTAAAGGATCTTTGTATAGTGAACAGTCAGAGAAGACAGAGAGAGGGTCTCCTTCAAGAGGAAAGAACAGACTGCTTGTTGCCCGGTATAATAAAAACTATGTCTCCCTCTGGAGAAAAGGGCAGACATGTTTATTGACCATTAAAATACACATGGGCCCAATGTTTATAGCAGCAATGTCCACAATAGTCAAAATATGGGAAAAGCCCATATGTCCCATCAACAGACGAATGAATAAAGAAGATGTGGTATGTATATACAATGGAATATTACTCAGCCATCAAAAAGAATGAAATCTTGCCATTTGCAACAGGGATGGAACTCAAGGGTATTACGCTAAGTGAAAGAAGTCAGTCAGAGAAAGACAATTATCATATGGTCTCACTCATATGTGGAATTTAAGAAACAAAACAGATGAATATAGAGGAAGGGAAGGAAAAATAAGATGAAATCAGAGAGGAAGACAAACCATAAGAGACTCTTAACTATAGGAAACAAACTGAGGATTGCTGGAAGGGAGGTAGGTGGGGGGATGGGGTAACTGGGTGATGGGCATTAAGGAGGACACTTGATGGAATGAGCACTGGGTGTTATATGCAACTGATGAATCACTAAGTTCTACCTCTGAAACTAATAATACACTATATGGTAATTAAATTGAATTGAATTAAAAAAAAACATCTGGGTTCTCTAAATTTAGAGTTATTTTCTTAGCATAATCCACTGCAAATGTAGGCATAATTTGGCTCCCTTTGCTTCACCATATGGGAACTGAGGCTCAGGGAAACAGCATAAAAACACCACTGCTATGAGTAATAAGCCGTTGTCTGTGGCCCAGAAGTCTTTTGTCTTCTACTAGCATCCTTGAAATGGTAGCAGGCTAACTTGCAACTAGGATAAACTCTCAAACCATTCACAGTTCTTGACACTATCCAGGTAGGAACTTCTACCCTGGGAAAGGTATATTAGTACCCTTTTCATCAGTTCTTTCCACCTCCTCTTCTTGCTGGCTGCTTTCTGGTTCCTAAAGGGTTTGGGGAATGGACAGTGGGATGGCAGAGAGGGTAAGCTGGTAAAGGGCATCTACAAAAAACCCCACAGCTAACATTGTACATAATGGTGAAAGATTGAAAGCTCTCTCCCGAGGATCATCAACAAAACAAGAATGTCTAGACTTACCACCTATATTTGGCATTATAAGAGAGGTTCTAAACAGGGCAATTAGGCAAGATTAAGAATTAAAAAGCATCTAGATTGGAAAGGAAGAAGTAAAACTATCTTCATCTGCAAATGATATAATGTTCTATACAGTAAATCCACAAGAAACTATTACAGCTAATAAATTAGCTTAGCAAGGTTGCAGGTTACAAAATCAATGTATAAAAATTATTTTTGTACATTAACAATGAGCAATGCAAAAATGAAATTCACATGGGACTCATATGGAAATGCAGGAACCCAGAATAGCACAAAACAATCTCAGAAAAGAAAAACAAAATTAAAGGACTTGCATATTATGGTTTCAAACTTACTATAAAGGTAAAATATGTAAAATTATGTGGCCCTGGAAAAAGCATAGGCAAGTAGATCAATGGAATAGAACTGAGAGTCCAGAAAAAAAAAAAAAAAATATATATATATATATAGGTAATTAATTTTTTTTTTAATTTTATTTATTTGAGAGAGAGCATGAGAGAGAGTGAGAGCATGAGCAAGGGGGAAGGGTAGAGGGAGAGGGGGTAAAGGAAGAGGGAGTATCAAACTCCCCGCTAAGCAGGGAGCCTGATGTAGGACTTGATTCTAGGACCCTGGGATCATGACCTGAGCTGAAGGCAGATGCTTAACCAACTGAGCCACCCAGGCACCCATGGGCAATTGATTTTTGACAAGGATGCTAAGAAAATTCAATTGGGGAAACAATAACCTTTGCAACCAACAGTGCTGGGAAAACTTGATATCTACATGCAAAAAGGAAAAATGTATTTGGATCCCTACCTCACACCATAATCAAACACTAATTTAAAATGAATCAAAGAGGGGCGCCTGGGTGGCTCAGTCGTTACGTGGCTGCCTTCAGCTCAGGTCATGATCTCCATGTTCTGGGGTCAGGCCCCGCATCAGCCTCCCCGCTCAGTGGGAAGCCTGCTTCTCCCTCTCACTCCCCCTCTTGTGTTCCCTCTCTTGCTGCCTCTCTCTCTGTCAAATAAATAAAATATTAAAAAAATAAAATGGATCAAAGACTAAATAAAAAAGAGTTAGAAAAAAATTGTGTAAATTGTCATGACCTTTTAGTAGGCAATGGTTTCTTAGATATGACACTAAAAGCACAAGCCAAAAAGAAAAAAAAAGGAAAAAATAGATAAATGGGATTCACAAAAATGTAAAACTTCTTGTTTCAAGGGCACTATCAGGAAAGTGAAAAGACAATTCATAGAATAGAAGAAAATATTTGCAAATCCTCTGATGGGGGTCTAGTATCTAAAATATATACAGCACACTTACAATACAGCAATAAAAAGCAAATAACCCATTTTAGAAATGAGCAAAGAATATGAATTAGCCATTCTGCCTAAGAACATATACAAATAATAAATAAGCACTAAAAACATGATCAACATCATTCGTATTTAGGGAAATGCAAATTAAAACCATGGTGAGATGCCATTTCACATCCGCTAGAATGGCTGTAATAAAAAAAAAAAAAATAGGGGAGGCTGGGTGCCTCAGTCAATTGACGGTCTGCCTTTAGCTCAGGTCATGATCCCAGGATCCTGGGATTGAGCCCAGAGTCAAGATCCCTTCTCAGCAGGGAGTCTGCTTCTTCCTCTCCCCCTGTCTCTCCCCCCTGCTTATTCTCTCTCTCTCAAACAAATAAGGTCTTTAAAAATAAATAAATAAATAAATAAATAAATAAATAAATAAATAAACAAACAAAATCTTGTAAGAACTCTTGGTGGATACATATGCAAACAAATGGTTACCTTTTAACTAAGACTGAAAACTCTGAAGCTATTTTAAATGTAGCCATTTAAAAATCAATATAAGCATTTACTGTAATGTTACACGGACTGGAGACTGGGTCGTAAAAGACACTGCAACTTTCTCCTCTTTGTCTAGATCACTCCCTCTGAAGGAAGTGAGCTGCCTCATTGTGAGCAGCCCTATAAAGAGGCCCACCTGGTGAGGAACTGAAGCTTTGTGCCCACACCCAGTCCATATATATGGATAGGAGCAGGTGACAGACGCTCTTCTTTACTCACTTTACGTGTATTAGTTCATTCAATTCTCATCTTTGAGGTAGGTTTCATGATCTTCATTTTATAGATAAGAAAACTGGGTCACAGAATATTTATTAAACTTTCCTAAGGTCACACCACATGGTGACAGTGCTGGGATGAGAATAAAGGAGATTGCCTCTTAAATTCAAGCTCTTGGGGCACCTGGGTGGCTCAGTGGGTTAAGCGTCTGCCTTCAGCTCAGGTCATGATCTCAGGGTCCTGGGATTGAGCCCCATGTCTGGCTCCCCGCTCAGCAGGGAGTGCGCTTCTCCCTCTCCTTCTGCCCCTTTCCACCACTCATGCTCTCCCTCTCTCTCCAATAAATAAATTTTAAAAAACCTTTAAATTCAGGCTCTTAATTACACACATTACTAGGTGGGAGCAGAAGTCTGGAGGGCTGGAAGGCAGAGGGAAGGGAAAAAATGACTGAATGAGGAAAACAACATTATAATATCATCACATTTATACATTTATAAAATTAGTAGTTATATATAAAGCCATTTTTAACAATAAAAAGTAAATGAAATACTACAGGAGAGTATATTGGAATTTTTTAAATCAGCTTATCTTACACAAAGAGAAGATTATCTTAATTATAATGAATTCACTGTAGTTCTTATTTTTGTTAATATTTTATTCATCCAATAAAGAACGAGCATCTACTGTATGCCAGGCAGTATGCTAGACGCAGTGGAAAACAACAGCAAAGGTATGGCCTCGACTGACTAGAGACACTGACAGCAGTGAGATCATCTTTCATCATCAACTTTCCTCAGTTCCTCATACTAAACCTTTTCACTCAGCTCGGCTAAAATAGCGTAGGTGGACCTAGCATTACCTCCATAGGCTCAAGTGACCCTAACATCTAAACCAAAAGGGAGTCAAGGCAAGAGTGAACATTTGATTTGTACGTCTTTTTGAGATTTCAGAAGTTCAGTACATGGTCACAGCTCTGGCCACAGCAGAAAAAAAGAAGTCATACATACCCTTGGATCCAGGATCCGAGTTAAGTGATTTGGATTTATACACAGAAACTAAACCCACAAATGCACAAATCCATGCTGATCCCCTTTAGATGGAGACCTTCTGCAGTGTCATTTGTCAGGGTCTGCACAGAGATTGGTCAGAGACTCTTTCCAGAACCACTTTTCAAACTACTTTATACACTGAGGCTGATTATACCAACAAAGTATTTGTCGAAAGGGTGTCTCAGAATACTAAATGCTGATTTTACAAAAGTCCTCTCAATTAGAATCCCTTTGTGGAAGCCCAAATATGCCAAGTAAGGGAGCATCTGGTTACTAGAGACTCACAGGAACACACTGTGATGGTGTTCATTCCTATTTCGTAAACTACATTAAAAATAGCATGGAATAGCATCTTAGGGTTTTTTCTATGAAAGTACATTAAGGCAAAATAAGGTCGTTGAGCGCCTCACTGCAGAACAGGCAGGAGAGAAACAAGACACTGAGGCCTACTGGGCAGGGCTTTCTCCGTCTTCAATTTTGGGATTCTGGAGAATCTTGCAAAAGACCCAACAAAAGAAAGAAGACATAGAACTTTCCTCTGAAGCAGCCCCTGGCACACAGGCTGGCAGGAGTATTCATGAATAAATGGCTTTCCAACTGCATCCCCTACCCCTTACCCTCTTTCTCCTTCAATCCAGTCACACTCATTTCTTTTTGCCTTTCTTGCTCCTGTCTCAGTACCTTTGTACTTGCAGACTTCTCCACTAGGAATCTGTCCCCCGGTTTTCCCAGAGCACGTCATTCATATTTCATGTTTTACTTACTTATTTATTTTTATTTAAATATTTTATTTATTTATTTGACAGGGACAGAGAGACTGCAAGCAGGGGGAGCTGCAGAGGGAGAGGGAGAAGCAGCCTCCCCACCGAGCAGGGAGCCCAATGCGGGACTTGATCCTAGGACCCTGGGATCGTGACCTGACCTGAAGGCAGGCGCTTAACCCACTGAGCCACTCAGGCATCCCAATATTTCATGTTTTAAAGATTACTTCCCTGGCTACCTTGTCCAAAGGAACCCCATCCTCCAGACTCACCAGATTCTTTCCCTTTTCCTTGTTCTATATCCTGTAACAGGAGTCACTCTCTGGTATTCTCCCCTTGAGTAATGTTTTTTTAGGACGTAGCACTGTGCCCAGCACATAATAGGCACTTGACTAATACTTGTTGAATGACTGAGAGACTGAGAGAACATGAACACAAGAAAGACTGCAAATGCCCGGATCCAGCTCCAGTTAGACACTCCCATTGGATTTTCCTCAAAAATCCACCAAAACCCCTAGCAGAGATTCAGGAATCTTGCTTTTAGAAGATTATGATGTGACCAAATCATGCTGGGTAATTCCATTTGAATATCACAAGGCCAACAGTGGCTTTATGCCCAGGGGATTCTTTGATTTCCTGCCCAATCTGGGTCAAGGATTAAAAACCAGAAGAAAAGGTGAGAGAGAGCCCCTCAGTAAATCAACAGTGCTGGCTTTATTTCTGTGGTGTCTCTGGTGCGTTCATGCTGGGGGCAAGCCACTTGGACATCGCATTACTTTAGGCTCCTCTTCTCCGGGGGACTAACATGGCTATTAGGAGGATTAATGACCTCATGTTTCTGTAATGCCAACAGGTGCCATGTAAATTTATGAAAAACATAGTTAAAATGCTATTTCCTTCTCCTCTCCTTGCTTTTCTTTTGTGCCTAACCCAGCATCTGGGATTTCATCTCCTTCTTCCCACAAATTACAGAAAAGTCACTACCATTGCATAACTGCAATTTAAATGGGCCTCTGGGGTACGTGTCTATTTTGTAAAGCCCTGCTCTCCCCTCTCCTGGCACGGAGTCCGAAGACTGAGATGCTCTGTTGGTAACCACGGTGATGATAAGGGCTCTGACAGCCTTCTTCCTTTACGTGTCATTATTGTAGGAATCATCAGGCACCCAGGCCACACCATGGAAGCTGACTGGTTTCTAAACATTAAAACTGCAATTATACAAACACTCCTGATGACTTTGCTCTTCTCATTATTTTTATCATTTGGGGAATCATCCAAGTCTTTTACAGAAATATTTTAAGTATCTCTGCTGATGCGCACGCCCCCACAGACTTTTCTCTTTCCTCTCTGCCACCTCCACATCATTTTGCTTATTTATCAAAACAAGGAGGGGCGCCTGGGTGGCTCAGTCGTTAAGCGGCTCAGGGCGTGATCCCGGAGTCCTGGGATTGAGTCCCACATCAGGCTCCTCTGCTGGGAGCCCGCTTCTTCCTCTCCCACTTCCCCTGCTTGTGTTCCCTCACTTGCTAGCTGTCTCTCTCTCTGTCAAATAAATAAATAAAATCTTTAAAAGAAAAAAACAAAAACAAAACAAGGAGGGTGATGTGCCAAAAGGTTAACAGTTTGCTAAAAGCCCTGATAACCTCTGTGTCACTACTCACAGTGGCTACATGCAGGCCGGGCACCTGCCTCCCACAAGTGGACCCATCAATGCAAATGCAGAGAAAACGTGTGCCAGCGAGCTGTGGGAAGGCTGCTGCACTGAGTGCTGGAGCCTGATATTTCCTGGACGGTTTAGCGAGTAGCTTCCAGAAGGAAAATGGTGGAGTCGTCTCTTTGCTGGTCTGTGACCGAATCCCATGTCCAGGGTGCTGAACACCTGCTCTGGTCTTCAGCACCTACACCTGGGGCTCTTGGCTTCTCAAACGTGCCACGCACCCTTCTTAGGGCCGTCAAATACATTTATTCTGTCTCCCTCTCTATTCTCTCAAATCTTGGACAACTTAATTCCTGATCGTGCTTTAGTGTTTGTGAATTACCACTTTCTTGGGGCAAGTCTCCCTGATCATCGAGAGTAGATCAATATATGAGTCGGGAAGTGGTTGGCTGCAAGCAATGGAAAATACCCAACTAAAAACGTCTTTAACAACGAGAATTCATGTTTCCTCACCTGACGGGAACTCTACAGGCACTTAGTTCTGGACTGACTCAGAGGTTCAAAGTTCCATTCGAGGGCTGGGTGAGCTTTCTGCCAGTTTCTTGACTCTTCCCTCCTAGCCACAAGATGCCTACCACAGCTCCCAGCATCGCGTCTTTATGCATCAATGTCTAAAGTAAGAAAGAAGGGAAAGGTTTCCAGGGAGGAAAATTTCTCCTTGAAGTGCACCTACGCTAGCAAACTTCCATTCAGACAGCACTGGACAGAATTTATTTACATGCCCAAACTCTGTATTGGGGGGGGAGCGTGGGGGTCTGGCAGTTTCAATTTCCAAAGTAAGAGAATTTTGTTGGCAAAGGAGAAGGACCATTGAGTAGGAGGTTAAAGTCCAAGGCCACCACAGCAGGTTCTCCCATTTCCATGTTTTCATAGCACTCATACCTTTCCTTTGTATCTCTTATAACAATTGTTATTATGTAATTACCCCTCTGAAACAAATTCCGTGAGGGTAAGAGTCTGTCTTACTTATCTCTTTATACTCCCGTTTCCTAGCATAATATATGTCCCCAGGTCCAGCTACAAAATTTGTGGGGCCTCTGCAGAATGATAAACAGGGCTTCTTATTAAAAAGTAGAGCAAAAGTACTATTATATTATTAAAATATTAAGTATTAAAATATGAAGCATTTTTCTTCTATGTTCTCTCTCCTCTCTCTCTCAACTGGTCATGGTGTTCTTGTTGCTACTTAACACGGTTCAAAATTTTAATTTTAATTTATTAGCAGGATTTATATAATTCATCTTTACATTGTATGTTGCCAGCTTCAAATGCAAATATACTTGCATTAACCCATATGAGGAATCATCAAAATTACAGTTTGTCTTAGTAGCGTACACATGCATATACGATTTTTACCATCATAGTAGAAATGCTGCACGCAACCAAGTCAGCTATTTTAGTTCACGTCTTTATATATGCACATTCTACCAACACCATCTACCCTCAGCTTATTTGAGTACGGATGGCTGAAAGGAAAAGGAATTGTCTTTCTCTTTCTACATCATCATTTTCAATGAAACAAAGCTAAGAAAGAACATGATAAGGTTCCTTGATAGTCCATTTCTTAGAGCACCAATATTGGTCTTCCGTCTCTGAAGAAAGCTCTGGTTTGAATGGAAAGTGTGGCCTTTGGGGACTGTCAGTACCCCTGCATACTTAGTCCTCAGTGTAACATGATTTTCTTCTATTTGAGTCTCACTGAACTCCCACCCATCATGAGTCCCTGGGGTTCTGTACTTATCAGGGCCATCGCATATACCACATGGGAATGGGACAGCAAAGAATAAGGTACACATATTGAGAATGAGATACACATGTGTGTATCTTCTCTGCTCATGCTCCATTATCCCAACAGACTTCCCTTAAAAATCACATGTTCAACCATAAAATTATTAAGAACTTCAAGAGGGTGACAGTGAAGCATTAAACTAAGCACAGAGTCATTTTGAGCATGGGACCCTCTATAACTACACAGGTCACATGTCCACGAAGCTGGTCTATCTGGCTCATCTAGGTGCTCAATAAATAATGAATGAATGAATGAGTGAATGAATGAACGAGTGAGTGCATCTCTTCGACCTGTTTTCTGATCATTTCCATAGGTTTCTGACATTTCCTCTGAATGAGATCTTCGGGCTCTTAAAGCGTTTTCCTAATCATTATACTAAGTTCAGATGAAAGGCATGTGAGGCTCTTAGTAGTTCAAGCATATAGGGACACCCTGGAGGAAGGGTGAAATGTTGGGTGTTGAAAGGATGAAATGTGCCTGCCATGTCGTAATTCTCAAAACAGACATAATTCCAATTTTCATATTCTCCAAGATGCTTGTTGGCTTGACCACTTCAAAAGCTTATATTATCAAACTCTTAGAGAAAGTCTAAGTCAGAATGTATAATATCAAAAAGAAACATGCCTTGATATAAAAAAAAAGACTATTCCTGTTTAAAAACATCCACCTGTACAAAATCGTTGCAAAAGTAAGTTCTTACGTTGACATTCAAACCAGTTACAATATTACCCCAACACATCTTAATGTGCTTACTTCCCACCAGTTTCAATGCAGCAATCAGCCTGAGTACCCACTGCCCCGCTAAATGTTACTCATGGCTGCCTGTCTTTGATCATGCTAATTGCATATTTGAACTTCCCCCATTCACTGCTCTCCAGGTTCCCCATAAAATTGCTATTGACTCTCTGTACCTACCTATAGTTTCTATTTCTGCAATGCCTCACTTTTGCCTTCCCTACTCTATCAAGAAGACTTAACATATATGTTCATTTTTAAAAATAAATAGGTTGAGGGAGACAAACCGTGAGAGACTCTTAACTACAGGAAAAAAAACTGAGGGTTGCTGGAGGGGAGGTCCGCGGGGGGATGGGGTAACTGGGTGATGGGCATTAAGGAGGACACCTGGTGTGATGAACACTGGATCTTATACGCAACTGATGAATTATTGAACTCTACATCTGAAACTAATGATGTACTCTATGTTGGCTAATTGAATTTAAATTTAAAAAAAGAATAAATAAATAGGTTGGATTACTTGGATATCTTTTCCCAGGGTTTGAATTTGGTACCTCCCTCCTTGTGGAAGTATTTTCTTTCTTTTCTCAGTGTCTACAGTTCTGTATTAACCTTTGAAAGAACCTTTTATTCTTTCTGCTTTCTGTGAAAGAAAACAAAAAACAAAAAACCCTATACTGTGAACTGCCAAGCCTCACCCCTGAAAGTATGACTCTCACAAGGAATTCTTCGGCTTCCATCTGCTTGAGAACTAATAAAACTCTCCAAATTTGAAAAGGAACAATATCTTTCCACAAAAAAACAACAAAAAAAAAAACACCCTTTTAATCCACTGAGAGAAATCAAGTGGTATTTCAAATTTCTAAGCATGTCTACAGAAGCTCTATTTCACTATGCTTCCCAAATACTGAATTTTTCTTCACACCACTGTGTTCACAGATTACTCCTAATCTGATTTTAAAACAAACAAACAACTCCCTTCACTTTAAACTTCTTGGAAGAGTTGCTTCTAGTCACGATCTCCACATTCTTCACCTACTCCAATATGCTACAGACTGCTCTGCCCACAAAACTGTTCTACTGTGATCTCTGTAGATACTTCTACTCCGTCCTTTTCCATCAATGATCAAGCAGTCAACATGGTTGCCCACTTCATCCTTCTTGAAATATCTCCTTTTCTTGGCTTCCATGACATCACCTTCCTACTTTTATCTCACTGAGCTGCTACTTTTCAGACACCTCTGCTGACTAGTCCTCTTCATCCCATCCTCTAAATATTGGAGTAGACAAGGGCTGTGTAACAACCCCCCCTTAGATCTCACCCAATCTAATGGTTCAAATTGCATCTATAAGATGATGAAAGCCAAACCAAATCTCTAGGTTGGTTTTCGTCATGAAATGTAAATCCCTGGACAATATATCCAATGGCCTACTCGAATCTTCACTTGGATGTCTCAGAAATAACAAGGCGAAAACAACTCGACTCCACAACCCTTCCCCAAACTGATTTTCCTCCAGGTTTACCAAAAGGCATCTCCAACTATCTAGTTTCTCCAGCCAAAAGTCTACGACTTAAATTTGAGGCCTTTCTCTCCTTCACCTTGTATATCCAGTCTATGGAGCAGTCCTGTCCTGCCTTTAGATCATATCTAGAACCATCTAGTTCTCTGCTTGTCTCCTAAACCACATCCCCTGCGTCAGTCACCATCACTTCTCACCTGGACTTACAGCAATGGGGTTTCCTGAATCACCTTCCTGCCTCCAAGGTATACCTTGCTCTTCCACAGAATATTCTCCATTGTATTTTCTTTTAAAAATAAATGATCTTTTAAAATGTACATCAATACGTGATCTTTTAAAAGTGTGTATCAGATCAAGTCATCCTCTGTCCTAATCATAACTGAGAACCCCTGGATGGCTTTCAATCACATTTAGAATAAAACCTGAACTCCTGGCCTTAGTTGGCAAAATGCTCCATGATTTCCCCCTCTCATCTCTGATTTCTCTCCCCTCAGCCACTCCACTCCAGCCATAGAAATAAATACTCCTCATTGTTGGCTGACTGAGCATAATAATAATAATAATAATAATAATAAATAATTAAAAATAATAATTAAATGAAAAATTTTAAAAAAATTTTAAATGTTTTAAAAAAGAAATATTCCTCAAACACACTGAGGTTATTCTAATCCAAGGGCCTTTGCATTAGCTTTTCCCTCTGCTTGGAATATTCTTCCAATTGTTATTTGCATAACTGCATATTTCTTGTCACTTCCTTGAGTTCTGTCTCCTCCAGGGGACCTTTCCTGACTACTCAATGTAGAGTAGCCCCTGCTCACTAATATCTTTCCAGCCCATCCCCCTGCCACTTATCATATCTCCTATTTTCCTTTCTTTCTTTTCCTTCCTTCCTTCTTTCCTTTCTTTCTCTCCCTTCTTTACTCATTTCTGTACTTTCACCCCAACCTTGTCACAGAGCATAAGCTCCCTGTGAGCAGAGTCCTTGTCTGTCTTGATCACCACTCCCTACAGAGCCCTTACACTGTCCCTGAGGACATTGCAGAAGCGCAGTGTATATTTATGTCCCTTTACACACACACACACACACACACACACACACACACACACACACACTCTACTGGACTAGCAGGATAGACATGATTTGTGATTCAGCTATGACAGAGCAGACAAGTAAAGATAAGACTTCAGAATCAGGGCAGTAGGCACCAGCCTGACGGGCAACCACTCTGAGCCATCTAAGTCTAAGACAGAGCCAGCAAGGGAAGGGAACATGTGATCACAGCCCTCAGGAATGTAGGATGCTTCTTTTCTAAACAGACATAGGGGCGGCCTTCCAACAAAAGCAGGAAATCATCACACTGGGGACATTCCACTTACAGGGTGGTAAGGACTCGTCTCAATCTCACCTCAACCCCACCCCACCCTGACCTGAAAACTAGGTCATGTCATGTATTAAAGTCAACAGCTCTGACCATTATCAGTCTGCTTTTCATTTTTTCATTCTCCTCTTGTTTGTTTTGTTTGTTTTCAACAAAACTTCAAAGGGGAGTAGCATATAAGAGGGATTTATGCCCAGTCAAGCAATGACTAGAAAGAATTCAGAAATACCAAGAGTCAAGCAGGCAGGCAGTGTCAGAAAACACAACAGCAGGAAAAATGATGTAGGAAAATATATTTACTTCAATATAGATTTTCTTTTCTTTTCAAACATTTTGAACCCATTAAACCTTGGATCTTAAAAATTATTCTCTTAGACTTGACCAGTATTTGAGGAGCATTGATCAGTTCTCCTCTTCAACTCCTAAGCAGATAAACACATCACTCCTACTGAAAGAGTCATTCTAGGTACGGATTAAAGTCTTTCAGAAAATATAAGGTTAAGTCTCAGATAAGCTCTTCTTTTATTCCAATAGCTCAGGGGGTATTTTTCTGAAATGTTTTCCTTATACTGCCTTATCAGATACTCCAGAAAAAAAAGAGAGAGAGACCAGTTTTAAACAGTATGAAATATTTGGAAACTAATTAGGTAAGCTTGCCAGTTTCTCATAATTTTTTAAGTTGATAAATAGTAAATAAGGTCAACTACTGAATATGAAAAATATTATTTCCTAAAGCTTTATTTGTTTTTTATAAAATGCAAATGCTCTAACATTTTACTTGTATTTTCTTTATAAATTCATTGACTTAATATATGCTTCTAGAAAAGGGCAGCATTTTAGCAAAATGAGCAATAACAAAAAAGAATTGGGGCACCTGGCTGGCTTCGTCACTACAGCATGCAACTCTTAATCTTGGAGTTGTGAGTTCAAGCCCCACATTGGGTGCAGAGATTACTCAAAACTAAAATCTTTTAAAAAAATAATCATAAAAAAGAATATCGTGTATTTGTGGACATACTTATATAAATTTCCGTTCTTTTTCATTTGAGTCATTAAAATAAACACCCTAAATATAAGAAACAATGTTCAATTGTTTAATAAAGAGCACAAAGGAATTTCAATAAATGATATTGAACATCTAGTTTGACAAAAATGAAATTTTTCAGTATCTATTCACTATATTATACCATTTTTTTCTTCCACTATTTATATGTATTTCTGTCATCTCTGATTAGGCAATTTTACCTATTCTGGAAATAAAGGCCAAATGTATGTGGTAATGTAATACAAATTATTATTTTGCCAGAACCCTCAATATTTAAAATGTTAATTAGCGTATTTACATTCACCAAGGAGAAGAAATAAATATTTGGTTTGGACAGACTTTTAGTTTTTGTTTGCTTTTGTTCTTAAGGTTTTAACACAGATGGAAGAAAAACAGAATTGTTGTTTGTTAAGGGATCATCCGTTTCTGGTATTTACTGCTCACCTTTACAACATAATCCAATGTTGCAGCAGCCGAGCTTGTTACTGTGAAAACAGAGTTCTGATGGGGCCTCCTGATAGGACACAAAACTACACTTTGTGCTGCACTATTCTTTAAGAGGTGGGAGGCATTATCTTTTTACAAGGGATACTGCAAACAGAAAGATGGTACACCTAAGACTTGGCATATGTAAGTCTTTTGGAGAAGATAGGATATTATGCTAGGCAGGAACTATGGGGAAACAGAATAAACATGTAAGAGGAACATCAGCAGTTAATCAGTGGAGAATTATTCTAATTATACAGGATTCCACACTTTACTAATAATTGCAGGGGAAAGTCTTTTTTTAAAGATTTTATTTATTTATTTGAGAGAGAGTGAGCAAGAGAGAGAGCATGAGCAGGGGGAGGGGGGGAGGGAGAAGCAGACTCCCCACCGAGCAGGGAGCCTGAAATCATGACCTGAGCCAAAGGCTGACGCTTAACCCACTGAGCCAGCCAGGTGCCCCCAGCAGGGAAAAGTCTTTTAAAAGAGTTAGGGAATCAAAAGAAGTCATCAACATGAGAATGTCTGCAGCTGTGTAGTCCTAGACTGGAGAGCTGGAAGCAGCCATGAGAATGTCTTACAGAAAACCTACAGGACAGTGGTTAAGGGTCCATGATCTAGGCCAGAGTCAGAGAACCTACATTTGAATCATGAGCCCACACCTTTAACTCTTGTGAACTTGCCCAAACTATCAATTTCCTGGTCTTATTCCTCCTTTGTATAGAAGGTATAATTAGAACTATCACATAGACATAGTCTGTTAAGAGGGTTAATTAAGCTAGGGTATGTAATGTGCCTGACAAGGCGTGCCATAGAGTAAGTACCCATAAATGTTAACTATTATGATCCAGCCATAAATGAAGTGTATGAGACCCGGAGCAGTCATGTGGTTTACCCAAGCAATTGGTTAAAATTTGTGTCTTCGACCCTGGGTTTCCCCTTCTACACTGTGGGATATACAAAGATTTGTTAAGACATAGTCCCTGAAATTAAGGAGCTAGAGAACAAGGATGGTGTACTGGAAAGAGTAAAGACTTTTGCTATAGAACCTAGGTTAAAATTCCAGAACTGCTCCTTAAAGCTACATGACCTAGGCCATATAATCTGGATTTTTATAGCTCCAATTTCTTTATTTGTAAACTCCTTGACTAGGGTTACTGGGTCTCTCACATGCATACAGTGGCAGACACATTGTAGGTCTTTGATACATGGTTTCTATGGTATAGAAGAAAAAATAAAATAGACTTTTCATATCGTTTCAGTCATCTTTTGTTTCTCTCTACCCCAAAAGGTCGGGGGGGCGGGGGTACCATAAGACATGGGGCCTGCCTACAAAAATAAGGTTAATTTAAGTTTTGTTTTGAGACTATTTTCAGGATTGTGTAATCCCCTTAAGTAACAGGAAGTTGTCTCAGATGTCACAAAACAGTGGCCAGGACACACCAACCCCATATAAAGAAGCCCTTCTCAGAGAATGGCAAGGGGTACCCAGCCCACCACGTTGAACAAACATTGCCTCGTAGGCAGTCAAGTTTGGCACCTCTACTTCACCTTCTCCCTGCAAGTACCTCCTGGCAGGACCTCCACAGCAAATGTCAAAGTTCTGTTATACGGAAGCAGGTAGCAGTGAGATTTCAGATAAAGCCATCCAAATACAAAACCTAAAATTATTACTTCATAATGACCCACTAGTTTGCAATGATCCATGGTAACTGGGAAATACACTGGCAAGTGATATTCAGATATAATTAGAAAAACTTTGTCAGTTATCCCCTCCTCCCCTCAAACAGTTGTAAGTATTGCTAACAAGAAAAAAAAGAAAAGTGCTGATTTTGACTCCATTGTCACAGGCACAAAATAACTGAGTGGCAAGAAGCAGAGAGCATGAATCGCCAGCTAGATGCCCAGACTCAAGTCAGCGCAAACACTGGGAATGGCAACGTGTCATCACTGACCAGCTCACCAACCAAGAAAGGAGAAAATGACCCCGGAAGCTCCATGATAATATCATTTGAGGGAGCAACTGCTCTTACTCTATCCTTTACCATTTTGATCCCCAGAATATTGATGACTCCGTATCTTTTGCTCCCCACCCCCGATACCCACCACCCCTGCCCCAGGGCTTCAGAAGAGTCTCTTGGAGACTATACCTCACATTAATGGCTCTTATTTTTCACAACACTAACCCGGATGAGAGGGAAAGAATCCAACAGAGCCACTTTTCCAGCAATTTTAACGGGCTCAACCTTTAACCAGCTGTCTACAGCTCCCACCAAGCAGTGAATTAAGCCAGTACTGTGGTACTTGACCCATTTCCCATGATCGCTGAGAGAAGTCTTGCATCATTCCTTCACTTCACTAACACAACCTTTACCTCTCACGTAGCTGGTTTTCCTGGCCAGACAGTGTTTATCCTCTTTTAGCCTGGATTCTGATCTCTACTGTACTTATTCCCACAAGGATTTTTAATTTACAAAGTGAAAGATTTCCAAATATCCACTGAAAAGAGGAAGATAATTAAAGGGAACTCACAAACCACGGGACAAGTCACAAGTGGCATGCATCCTAGGCCTTGGAGGGCCCCAGGTCATTTCCCTCTCTAGGGCTGATGAAAGAGAAACGGAGGAAAAACTCTGCCCCTTCCCCAGCTCACGCTCTCTCTCTAAAATAAAGAAATAAAATACTTCTTTTCTTTAAAGAAAAAGCTGTATAAGATTTCAAAGTTAGTATTTTCTATTTTTAAATGTTCTTTTGCATTTTAACTTTGACTACTACTTGTATTATCTGCCTACCAAGTAAACCACAAGTTTAAGAAGAAATTAAACAATGCTTATAGCACTCCAAGATAGCTCGAAGTGATTGCATTGCCTTATTTTCAAACACTGTGTGTGTGTGTGTGTGTGTGTGTGTGTGTGTGCGTGTGTACATGTACGGATAGGCCACTATCAGCCCTTCCTATGAACATGGATTTGTGTCTCTAAATATTACACCTGAACCTAGGATCCTGAGAGGCACAGATGACTCACAGTTTTCTTGTTTTTGATCCTCCTGCCTGGCACTACGACTGCTGAGTACACGTTTCCTGAATACTGAAACTGCAGTCAGTATTGGAAAGCCCGCAGGCGTGTGTGATTCTTGGAGACCCACCTGTGCATGTCGTCTTCCCCTAAAGAGGACACTACTGCTTCCGGCTCATGAAGAAGCAACCGTTTGCCACGCTGGTTTCCCTGCTATAGTCAGGTGGCTTTAAGCTGTGTTTCAGTACATTTTAAACCATTTCTCCCTCCCTGGCTTTCAATGCCTCAAACTAGTGGCAGGACTAGTGGGAAAGAAATCTGGGGACAAATTACACCAATGCATGATTGCCCACCCTGAGGGTAGGGGCTGAAATAGATGGACAACTTCAAAGGGAATATGGACAAGGAGGGAAAGGTTCGGAGAGGACAGGGGAAGGAAACATGAGGTTGAGGGGTGTCAGGAAACATGGGTGGTACATGGCTCCTAAGAGGGAACGAGCACACTAAATCTAACCCAAAAATGTTCACAAAGCATTGTACGTACATTATGTCACAGCAACTGAGTGAAGTAGATAACGTCTTTATCTCAGGGACAAGAAAAGGGAGGGGCTCAGAGAGGTTGCAGGATCTGTCCAAGGTCACACAGCTAGTCCCCATGCAGTAGAGCTGGCATATAACCTCCAACGTCATCATCGTCATCAGACTGGACCGCCGCATTTTCTCTGGGTACATGACCACCCTCTGTACTAGTCCTTTGCCCACATGTCTGTAGACTCCACAATTAAGTAAATATATTCAAGTACTACTTAGTAAGAGGTGAATGTAATCGTGGGAGAAGGAGAA
Organism: Ursus maritimus; assembly: GCF_017311325.1. Lineage (NCBI taxonomy): Eukaryota > Metazoa > Chordata > Mammalia > Carnivora > Ursidae > Ursus > Ursus maritimus. Next base: position 6,110,179 of record NW_024424564.1, on the reverse strand, counting down.
ACTTTCTAGACATCAAGCAAATTAGCATTACTTACTTTTCTCAACTATAAATTGGATATATGAACAATAAGCTCCAAGAGGTAAGTAGGGTGTTAACATGTTGAGGTCTCTCACAATGTATATGCAGATTGTTTGGGAAAAAAAACTATAAGAGCAGCAAAATAGAGATGCAGGCTGACTGTAAGCTAAGCCTCACCTGCGTGCTTCAGACTCTAGAAGAGCCAGGACTGCCCCGGTTTTACAGATGAGAAGACCAAGGCATGTCAAGTTGGCTAAGCTGCGAGTCACAAGCTGTGGCATCGGCGCGCCCTGGCTCTGCATCCTCTCTGGGCCAGGACACCATGTGATTCTAGGTATGGGTTTCAAAATAAATTAGTTCTAGGTGATTCTATTATCAGTTCGGTAACTTTCTCTGTATATATTTTACCATAAGTGTATTCAATTTTATATTGCGCTTTTGACGCTTTTTAAGTCGGTAAACTCTTGAAAATGACATCATTTTCATGACATCACAAGGGAATCATTTTCCTATGACACTTAAAAATATTCATTGTAGGGGCACCTGGGTGGCTCGGTCAGTTAAGCATCTGCCTTCGCCTCAGGTCGTGATCCCAGGGTCCTGAGATTGAGCCCCTCATCGGGCTCCCTGCTCAGCGGGGCACCTGCTTCTCCCTCTCCCCCTCCCCCCCGCTTGTGCTCTCTCTGTCACATAAAATCTTTTAAAAAATAAAATATTCATTGTACATCTTTTCTTTTAATTACTAAAGTAAACATAACCCCAGTGTAAAAAAGAAACTAGAACATTACAGAAATCTAGAAGAAGACAGTTACAGTCCTGTGTAAATTCAGCTCCTCCCCATACCACTAATCACTCTTAACACCATCGACTCCCTCTAAATCATCTGAGTTATAATGAACTCGCTTGAAACTTGAGTCCCAAACTTCCAGCAATGCACGTTTACAGTGTTCAGCTAATCGTACCCACAGCAATGACAGCAGGAACGCAGCACCCAGATGAATTCAGTCAGTGCGGTGAGTATTTCACTGGAGGCTTTTACTTCCTTCCCTTGGCCTGTCCCAGGGTCCTTGAGGGGCATCCAGTCAGGATGAGTACAGCTTCCTGTGGGGGCTTCAATTGCACGGAGAGGAGAGAGAAAGGAGGCCAACTGAGAGGAGCTAAGTGCAGTAAAAGAAGGAGAAAGGAAACCACAGGCAGACCCTGGTGCTCTGATGCCCGTCAACAAAATCCAGAAACCATTCTCTCGTCGCTGGTAAATTGGCTCTGAAGACAATGCCAGAGGAGAAACGCCGTCATCTTTGGGCAAGGTTAAATTCATTCAACACATTTTAATCATCACCTACCAGTTGATGCCAGGCACCGTGCTAGGTGCTAGGAATAGAAAACTGAGCCATCTAGACCTGCTTCCTGACACGTGGTGCTGATGGGGTAACAGTGAAGACAGATGTTTATTCATCACACGAATATAATGTAAAATTCAGACTGTGGTAATTGTTAAGAAGGAAAGTTATACAATAATATTTGAAAAGGAACTCATACCGATGACTAAATTGCTGTGTGCTAGGAGTTGGGGGAAGTTACTCACGATTTTAAAGATAAAATGTAGTTCTTTACATGACTCAGGACGGAAAGGGGAAAGCAGCGCTCTTGTGTTGCATGCAGTCCAGTTCAAGAAAAGCCCACCAGCCGTGTGTCTGACTTAATTTCACGTATCTGGGGACAAAAGCAGTGCTGGGAACCTTAGAATCTGCCCGGCTTCCAGCTGCAGCTTTTTGATACGGATAAAGAGCCGTGCGGAGGGGGATCAAAGGGCGGAAAACGCACATGGCAAATAAGGTTTCCATCGGGCAAGTTAAAAGGCAGATGTGTTTTGCATAACATCAGAGAACAAGACCAAGCTGAGCTGCGGAACTGAAAGGAGAGTTCTAGAAAGCAGTGGCTGCTATTAAAAACAAAATACTAACAATGCGGTATTCACAGCTTACATCTGATACAGAGAAATTGATGGAAAAGGGGTGGGCAAAACAGCCAACAATAAATCAAGTTCTCAAAATCCCATCAGGTGATGTTACCTCTGCCCTAAAGTGAAAGAGCTTTTCATCAGTAACTGTAAGAGTCTATCAATGACTGCTCACTGATTTGCTACAGGAAAAACAATGATTTATATGTACTGATTTATAAGACATTATAACATGATATTTACGAATGGCTAATTCATTGAGTTGTTTACATTCAGTTGAATTCACTACAGAGAACTTGAACCAGTGCAGAGTTTAGATGTTCTATTTGTATTTTAATAGGAATTTGTGGGCATTTTAATTTTAAAAAGTTGGCACCCACCTCTGGGACAGGACAATACCCTGCACTTTCAGAATTTTCTATAGCATAGTCTGCTTTTGCCAATGTCCGAGTTCCCAACCCAGGATACAAAGATAGACTTCAAGAGTTCACCAACCTTCTAAAATTTCACATCTCTAGGCACTTTCTTAGGAGAGGTTCTCTCTCTATATATATATTGTATGTATGTATGTGTGTGTGTGTGTGTATGTGTATATATATATAAAAAATACTATACATATACTATATACTATATATATTCTCTCTATATATGTATTATATATATAATACTAAATATATACACATGTACATTTAATTATATATACATACATGTACACACATGTAAGTGTGAAGAATTTTGAAATAAGTGTAGATATGCATGTCGTGTAATATAACATACATGATTTGATGACTAATAGTTACCCCCAATTATTATAAACACCTTGCAAGTAGAAGCTGCATTCCAAACCCTCTGCCTACCATATAGCAGGTGCTCAGTTAAAAAAAAAAAAAAGCTGAGGGGCGCCTGGGTGGCACAGTGGTTAAGCATCTGCCTTTGGCTCAGGGCGTGATCCCAGCGTTATGGGATCGAGCCCCACATCAGGCTCCTCCGCTAGGAGCCTGCTTCTTCCTCTCCCACTCCCCCTGCTTGTGTTCCCTCTCTCGCTGGCTGTCTCTATCTCTGTCAAATAAATAAATAAAATCTTAAAAAAAAACAAAAAGCTGAAGTAAAGTGAATCACTCAGACCTGACCTAAGCAATATATCTAAGGAAAAAAATGGAGTTAGTTCATGATCCTTTGACTGTAATATCAAAAATATATGAGAACTTTAGGACAAATTGTTTATTTATTTGGGGAGACTTCAACATTGAATTTTATTAAAATATATTTATAAAGAGATACCCTTGGTCTCTTTTTTTAAAATTCCTTTTACTTAGGGTCCCTGCGTGGCTCAGTCAGTTAAGCATCTGACTCTTGATTTTGGCTCAGGTCATGATCTCAGGATCATGGGATCAAGCCTCAGGTCGGGCTCTGTGCTTAGCATGGAGTCTGCTGGAGATTCTCTCCCTCTCCCTCCCACGACCCACTACTCTCTCTCTTGCTCGCTCTTTCTCTCTAAAATAAATAAATTAAATCTTTAAAAAAACACTTCTTCTACTCAACTGTATAACAAATATATTGGGAGATTTAGGAGGTCGGTCATATAATTCTCACTCCACACTCCAGCTACTGCTTTTCAATAAATATATGAATCCCACACTAAGGATTAACAACACACCCAGGGTTTTCATAAGATTTGATATGGGGAGTAGGAGGAATGAAGCCCTGAAAATGAAATATTCTCTGTAAAGAAAGGTCTCTGCCCTTCTTTCAGAGTTCCCAACTGTTTTCCTGGGGGAGCCCTTGCTTCTCCTTGTCTTTTTCATCTTCCTTGTTTCTCCACCTTGGCCTCCTTCCCTTTGCTCTAAATACCCATGAGCATTAGAAATAAAATGTGAAGAAATCTGATCTAGCTTATTAAATGCATACTAAAATTTTAGATTTTTTAAAGAAACACAATTGCAAACTTGGAACTTGTTCATTCTGCTAACTTTTTAACAGGTGTGGAGATTAAGTCTCATGGGCCTTGCCAACCATCGTCCAACTAAAGGAGTAAGAGCAGAGTTTAAAAACAATCTAAAATTTAAAGAAAATAATCTAAAATTTTTATCTCCCCATGATATTTGCATTTCTTATTACCATGGATATATTAACCAGTAAATACTGATTGATACCTGGATAACTGTACAATATTTGACATCTCACTGACAGTAAGTTTACTGGAGCTCAAGAAGGAAATCACCACGGGCTGAGTGGTCAGGAAAAGGTGGGGGGTTAGAGGGAGCAGGAGGGGATAGGAAAAGCGACACAAGAGTAAGGCTGTGCTTCTCATTCACCGATCTGTGGTGTGTAGCACACATATTCTAGCATGTGGTACACTTTCAATCCATGTTGGTTGAATGGATAAACCGAAAATGAAGGGACTGAGCATGAAAAAAACACAATACCATCAAAGTCAGAGAGATGGGAATGTGCATCCCATTTAGGAGAATTGCAAACAGACCCATGTCACACAGGGTTTGAATAAAGAAATAGTGGGAGGTAAGTGGGAAATACTGGCACCTTTCCTCTGTTCCTCACTGTCCTTGTTTGGCTTCTATCACACCACTACGGCATTGCACGATGAACGATGCTTTCCTTGTCTGCTCTCCCCTCTACAAGATGAGAACGTTTTGCTTTGAGGGCAAGGACCATGATCTCCGTCTGCATGCCAAACTTTAGCACAGGGATGGGCCAGCAAAATGTCAACTTATATTGAATGAATTCACGAATCAATTTATATTATCTTGCATAATGTTCACAATAATGGTGCACTTGATGTAAGACTAAGCAGTTTGAATTTCATCTTGAGGGCAGTGGGTAACCAGTTAATACGTACAGTTGGTGTATAATATGACATAACTGCTAAGGATCAAAAGGCTAATGTCATCATGCAGGTGAGAGTTGGTGGGCTGGAATGATGGCAGTGGACTTGAACAGGAGTGGACGCAAAAAGTATTACATGTAACCCCAAGTATGAAATTGACACTATGCTCCAAAAACCGTTAGCATTCTTGTTCTATTGATCTGTTTCCAGCTACCACCTACATTATAAAAATATTCCTATCTATTTTGAGTTCAAAATATTCTTGGCTCTTACTCTTTATTGTGTAAGACCTTTTACTTTCTGTAGTCAATTATCTAGGGCATTTTAAAACCATGTTCCCTCATATCCTTGAAATCTGACAAGTACACCATAATTTTGTTTGGGGAACAGAGAAAAGAGCCTTCCTACTTAACCTGATAATTTCCATTGATTCTGTCAACAGAAGCTTCAACATACAATGAGAAAATGGTAAATCAGGTCAACAGACAGTGTTTTTTTGTGTTCCAGCCTTAGCTCACCTTAAAATTCTGATATGGAAACAAAAGAATGCTATTTTAAGACAGTATATAGACACAGATCACAGACATCTAGATATTTTTAAAGAGCCTTAATTGAAGTGGGTTTTTAAGGGCTTACACAATAATTTTTTTCCCCTTGACTAGAAGTATTTCCATGACACAACAACCATCTGGTTCTAAAGCAAATCTAAATGCAATTATCTAGGTTTAGAGAACAGAAATTATATAAAACCATCAATTTTTATATACATTGTACTTTCCAGAGGAGTTAACATGTTGCTGATACTTATCAAGAATTGAGAATAAAGAACTTTTCTTGGGGGTGCCTGGGTGGCTCAGCCATTAAGCGTCTGCCTTCGGCTCAGGTCATGATCCCAGGGTTCTAGGATTGAGCCCCGCATTGACTTCCCGGCTTGGTGGGAAGTCTGCTTCTCCCTCTCCCGTGCCCCTTGCTTGTGTTCCCTCTCTTGCTGTCTCTGTCAAATAAATAAATAAAATCTTAAAAAAAAAAAAGAGCTTTTCTTGGGAATTCAACTATTAGCTGGCAAGTTAATCTTTATTAAGCATTTATTTATATGCCAGGGAGTGAGTGAAACATTTTCTATAATTAGTTGTACTTAATCTCAGAACACCTTTGTGAAATCAACATTATTATCCCCATTTTACAGGTAGAAAATGAAGCTTGACAAAATCAAGTGACTTGTTTAAAGTCACACAACTTATAGCTGATGGAGGCAGCATGGAATAGATATGAACCTTAGAATCCAAAAACCTGAGTTTGAATAGTGGTTCCACTCATTAACAGCTGTGGGTCGTTGGCCAATTCACTGACTTCCTGAGTCTTGGCTTTGTTTTTAAATTGCAGGCAATATAGAATAGTGGTTAGAACATAAACTGTGGAGCCAGACTGCCTGGGTCTGAATCCAAGTGCTACCACTGACTGGTTGTATGACCTTGGATAATCTAACTCCATACTTGAATTTCCTCACCTGCAGAAAGTGGATGATGATATTACTAAGAACTACCTCAAAGGACTGATACATAATTAAATTAGTTAATACAATGCTTAGAACTGTGTGCGCGTGGCACATAATATTTATACGTATATATTAGCTATTAGAATAATTATGACCTACACCTCCAAGGATTGTTAGAAAATACGTAAAGGAAACATGAAAGCACCACATCCGTAACAATAAATATTCACTGAATAGGAGTCAGGAAAGTTAACATTAAGATTCAATGACAATGAAATCAAGATGTAATAAGAGACATGAGAAAAGCCATTCTGCTATCAACCCTGTGAAAATTGTCAAATGCCTGCAGGTGTTAGGTGACGCCCAAATAAGCTAGCTGAGTTTCCCTGGGCCGAATTCAGAATTCCTTTTTTATTTGTGCTCCTGGCTCTTTGATTCTGAAGGCAGAGGTCGGCTCAGTCTGACACTGGGTGATTTTTGCACTCCGTGTAAAGATGCTCTGAGTTCCACAGAGATATGGTAGACTACAACAGAGCCCCTGGCTCCTTCTCAGTCTTCGGGATCCGGATGTTGCCTCAACTGCATTTCTCCCACATGGGAGAATTCATAATTCATCTCCAGAACACTGAGAATTAAGAATAGAATCCAAAAAAAAAAAAAAAAAGGATCCCAGAGGTACGCATCTTGTATGTGGGATTTGTGCGCAGCTGTTAGTAACAGAGGTTCAGAAAACAGCAGCTTAAACTATTTCCTGGAAGGAGTCCAGAGGTAGCCCTCCAGGGCGGGTACTGCAGGGTCATTAAGTCCTTAGGGACTCATTGCTTAACTGTGCTAAGTGTGGAGAGAAGGGACTATGATTATGGTTGAGAGTCATCGATGAGAGAACCCCAGATCCAAGATTCGACCATCTTCAATCCTTAGACTTTGGCTTATTAGCTCAGGTGAGGTCCTGAGAGTTCATTTCAAAATGGGGCTTTGAGCACCCCCACCCCCTTGGATTTGTTCCATTAGGGCAGTTTATTCGAGTCCAAATTCTGAACATTCAACAAAAAACAAGCTTGCAATACTAAGAGACCTGTTGGAACTAATAGCTGACAGCTTCTTCTTGCTTAGCTCTTGGAAGTCTGCTTAAATTTAGTGATGAAGTTTCAGTCGTTGCCAAGCTGAGGATAAGGCCCTAGAATTTAATAGTGGAATAAAGGCTTCAATTTATCGATCACAAGCTCCTGTATGCCTGACACTTCAGATGCTTTTGTTCTAACACTGAATGTTTACAACAACCCTGAAAGGGAGGAATGATTCCTTCCATTTTCTAGACGAAGAAAATTAGATTCAGAGAAGCTAAATGATGTATCCAAAATCACAGTGCTAATAAACGCTAGAATTATGATTCAAATCCAGTCTTTAGCCTAGCTTAAATAAAATGTGTGTGAAGTTTCAAATTACTTGCCAGGATAGCAAAATGTCACTCCTTGCCTTCCTAGTTGCACCTCTGCCATCGGAAGGCTTATCCTACCCCTGAATTCTCTTCTGTATTCTCATCTAAAATGTGGGTCTGGGGCAGATTCAGTGTCATTCCAAGCATCTTGTTCATTTTTGTTTTTCACCTAACTCCTATGATACAGATACAAACGCTAGTCTGTTGGCACCAAATCCATACGCTTTCCTCTGTGATAGATGAGAATATTAATCTACTTAGTTCATACTCAAGCATAGAAAATCCCTTCATTGAACTGAGAAGAAGTCTGCTCCCTACAGAAGGAAAGTCACTAATGATACCAGGGTTTCAATGTTGGAGATGTCGGTGCACTCATTCGGTAAGCGTGAAGGAAGCCTGGCCTCCCACTTGTGGCTATAGGAGGGGCTGGGGCTTAGTTGGGAACCTGGCCTGCCAAGAGTCTGGGACATCCTAAACATGTCTAGGTCCAGATGAAATAGTTAGAAACAGGAGTAAATTAGGGCTTGGTTAAGTATCACTGCTGAACAACCTGTTGGAAAGGAGAGGCAACCAGATGCTAAGCCTTAACAACCCAACCTCAAGGAAGAAACAGGATGACAGGCAGGGTCAGCAAGCACTTTGTGGTAGGGAATTGGAGGATTTACTTAAAGACCCCTCTTTGTGTTCTCACTTCAGGGACCGAATGTTCTTGACGTATCTTCCCTGTATCCTCTCTCTTGCCCCTCTGTACCAGTGCTTCAAGAAGACTGATTTATTTTTTTTTAGGCTTAACCATTCATTTAAACATTTTTATTTGGTAATGTTTATATCAGTACACTAAAACTAAATTTTAGAGACCCTGGATATCATTAATTTGAATACCATTAGTTTATTATAAAAGAGAGACATGAAAATTATTTACATGATGAAAGATTTCCCAGCTTCGCCAGAATGGGCAGCTTTACTTGATGCCATTTCAATAGTCTACATACTTTCCGAGGATGTCACCATCTCTAAATAATAATCCTCATCATCTAGAACTACTTTGGTGCCTCCATATTCTGGGAGAAGAACTTTACCTCCAACTTCCATGCTAACTGGTTGAATCTCTCCACCCTTTTCCTTTAAAGCCTGATCCAACAGCTACTACTGTTGCTTGCAATACTTTTCTTTGAGATTTTTCTGGAAGCATAATCCCTCCTTTTGGTTACAGTTGCACTTACACTCGGTCAAAGAGGGGAAGAAACTTTCTAAACACCCGTCCTGACATGGCCCCAGCACCCTCCTTCCCACTACCAAGTTGGTAGTCCTGCAGGCCAACACTTGGGCCACGTGAACCAAGAAGACTGAGTAATGGCTCTCCTGCTGATTTCCAGATCTTCCTTCTGGACCTTTGCTTCCTCAAATTCTCTCTATATTATGTAGGTTTTTAAATCATAGAACACATCTCTCATTCCATGGTGGTTGTGCTTCACTGACTCGTAAAGGTCTTTCTAATCTGAATGGGCTCTTGTTCAACTAGGAAGCAGCCATGTGTCCTTTGATCCAGGAAACCCCCTGGTCTGTCTCAGCATCCCTCCACAAAGAGGAAGGAAAAGGCTGATGGCTGAAAAGAAGCTAAATTTCCCAAGTCAATGAAGTAGATATTCTCTGACTCATCCTCTAGCACATATAGAACCCTCATGATAGAATGTTCTAACTTTATTTCACCCGCTGCCTTTCCAAAGAGCAACTGGTCTGAATCTCATCTGCAGGATAAGCAGAATCTGCCTTGATCTTCTCTGGCAAGCAAACATGGGCATGTCGAGTTTAAATAAGAGAAATGGTCTAATGGCAAGGCAGAGTGTTAGAATGAGAAGGAAACTGGTAGTTTGTCAGAACTAATTGCAAGTAACACTAACTGACTCAATTCAAGCTAAGTTAAACAAAATGATACCTTATTTCATATGATTGGCAAATCCAATGGTGATCCTATTTGAAGCCTAGCTGCATCTAGGGGTTCTCTCAACATTTCTTTTTCTTTTTCTTTCTTTTTAAGAGAAAGAGTGTGTGTGAGCATTGTGGGGGGGGGGGTATTGCAGAGGGAGAGGGAAATCTTAAGCAGCCTCCAAACTCAATACAGAGCCCAACATGAGGCTCCATCTCATGACCCTGAGATTATGACCTGGGCTGAAATCAGGAGTTGGACGCTTAACCTACTGAGCCACCCAGGCACCCCTCTCATTATGTCTTGATACTGTTTCTTGAGAAGAATTGGCTTAGTTCTCAAGCAGGCATTCTCCTGGTGGTGAAAAAGATGGTTATAGATACATATCCTGTAAGTTAACTACTATTATATAAAGAAAGAATCCAGCTGCTTTGACATAAACATCCAAAGAATGACTTTGATCTGCTTTGTGTCTCATGCAAGTTGCTAAAACACTCATCCTGGCCAGTAAAAATGGGGTGCTTTTTTGGGATAAACCTGAGTCATGCATGATATTTGCTACAGTATTGCTACATTTCCATAGCAAAAGGATTCAGAGATAATTCAGTGCCTTCCAGAATACAGAGGTATACTTCACTCTCATGTTTCAGCCTGAAGTGATATTCCACATCAGTGGGGCTCTGTTCCATGGAGTCATTCAGGAATCTAGGTTTCTTCTCTTTTGTTTTTCCACCAAGCCCTAGAGTGTGTCTGGTCAACCCTGGATGACAAGCACAACCATGTTCCAGCTTCTGGGAAGGGGAATGAGAGTATGGAAGAAACAGTTTCCTGCCTTTCTCAGAATGTGTATGCCTTACTTTTGCCCACAGTCCATTGGTACAACTTTAGTTATATGGCCACTCCTAAATGCAAGAGGCAGGGAAATGCAGTCTAGCTTGGTGCCCAGGAAGAAAGTGAGAATGTGCAATGACAGTCTTTACAACAAGGGCCCAACTGTGGCTAGGAAGAGGAAAAAGATGTCACATCCAACCCATGTAGAATGAATTTCCGCATGGAAAAGAAGATTCTGATAGAATAAAAGGAACAATGTTGTTCAGGGGAAAACAAAAACAAAAACAGATGTTCCCCTACAGGTATGCATCAGAATGGTGCATCCAAGGACATGCTGAAGCCAAGCATAGTCAAATGAGCAGGTGTTGGAGTCAGACAGTATCCAGCCAACCAGAGGAGCATTTCTAAAGGCATATGCTGCAGAACCCATGCAGGACAGCAGTAAATCATGATGTTATTCTTAAAAAGAAGACCTATAGTGAACTAAGTTTGGAAAACACTGGGTTAAGCAAAGCAAAGCAGATCCCTTCGCTGTAAAGGTCCTCAGAGTGTTTAATATACTCATCTCCAAGTTGACAACATTTGTCAAGTTCATTTAAGATCATGGGGGTGTCAAGGGACTATTGCTGAGGAACAAACTACAGGAAAGCCTGCAGCGGTGTCACCCCCAAGGTTGGTCTGGGAGGACAGCTAGCAGCAGGGTGACTGGAGCCAATTGCAGGGGTAAGGGTGAGACAACTTGAACTTCTGTCAATAGTGAAGGGCTAGGCACAGCGTTCTGAAGGACACTCGAGCAGTGATGGAGAGGGACTGTTCATAACAGTTTCCTCCTGGGTTAATCTCCACCAGCAGAAGATAAACTCTGCTCTCCGTTCTTATGAATGTCACCCTCCAAAGCTGTGCTGTTTGATACACTGACCAGCAGCCACATGTGGATACTGAGCACTTCTGAGGGAGCGACTGCAGACTGAGAAATGTAATTTATTTTAGCTAATTTTACTTCATTTAAATTTACATTTAAAAACTGAAGCAACATGAAACATTTCTCCATTAAACACAATTGCACTGTTTTGATAGGACTATATTTCTCTTTAACCATTGAAAAATTAGTATCTGAATTGAAATTTACACTATAAATATAAAACACTATTTCAAAGACTTAGTACAAAAAAAGTATAAAATACCTTATTTTTATGTTGACTGCATGTTGAAAAAATATTTTAGATATTTCAGTTTAAATAAAATTATTAAAATTAATCTTATTGATTTCTTTTTACTTTTTTTTAATGTGACTACTAGAAAATGCAAAGTTTCATGTGTAGCTCACATTACATTTCTATTGGGTGGTGCTGTTTTAACATCATATAAGATCAATTCCCAAAACCAGACTTTCCCAGGTGATTATGTTTTCAGATGCCCTCCAGAGTCTTATAATAAAGCAATTATAACTAATCAGCAGACTCTGGGGAAAAGTTAAAAAAAAAAAAAAAAGGAAAACCAATTAGAAAATCTATTAATTAGCATACTTCTGAACTTAAGGCATTTGTTTGAATCCATTTTTCCTTTGCCTTCCTCGTATAAATTAGTACCTGTCAACAAAAGCTAATGTGTTTGAACTTTACCGGAATGCATAAAATTTGCATGCTGTGACTTTTCTCATGGTAAGACAGGATCAAACAAATTTTCACCCGAAGAAAGACAGCTAAATCAAGATCTAAAATACTTATTAAGTTAGAAAGTGATTGCCCTTCAGGCTAAATCTCCAAACAGCCCTTCAGTTTTTCTGTTTATTTCTATATTTAGACATCAACCGCATCTCAGCTTTAACAATTATAATAATTCAAGAAAGAAATCAAGGAGGTTGGAAAGGTATGTTTTGCATAAGCTTTACTTGTGAGCCTGACATTAAATATAATAAGTAGTGTTGAGGAACTGCTCTGTGCCAACATTTTTGGGACCCTCTGGGGTAAATGCACCCCTGTGGGTCCCCATACTCATATCTGTAGCCATGCTTGTGGTCCATGGCCCAGTCCCTCCTTCACCACTTCTGACTGGACAGGGGTTGACATCTGACCAATGCTGTAACTATCAGAATCTCTTCTTGGAATTTAGAATTGCAATATAGAAGCTGGACTTCACTTGGTTTCTGATGAGCTCTAGAGCTAGGAAATCAGGCAAAGCAGAAGCTGGGATGAAAAGGTGCAGGCCACAGCATACTAAAATAATCTACAATGAGATCAAGGGAAGATAGTATAAATGTACCCAAAAAAGGAGAGCCAAGGGGTCAAATATCCTAGGAAATATAGAGCAAATAAATTTGGATTTGAATTTTTTAGTTCCTAGCTTCAGTGTCTTATGACATCTCTCTATAATTATCACTCTACAATTATTAGGAGTACCTTCAGACATTCAATAACTTCCTATTGTTTATTTATTCATTCATTCACTGATTTATTTTTTGTTTCTGACCTAAACTAGTTCATATGAGTTACATTGGGGCTTGTTGTCCATTATGAAATTATTTATAGGAAATTTGTGAATACATTAATTACAGAAAAATAAATATTAATAAAATAATATGGTACTCTCAAAGAAAAAGCAGTGTGATTACCTAGAATATTTTCCATTAAATTCAAACAAATATCTTGGTAGTCACACAGCTACTATTAATATATGTAATAAGAGGAGAAAATAAGAAACAGGAGGAAAAAAATAAAGAGGTAGAAACAAGTCAGCTCTACCTTTTAAGTTTTTTCCTTCATCAATGTCTACTCCTTACCCTTTTGTTTTCTTAAGATCCTCCAACAAAAACTAATCTGAGACATAGGAATGTATGAATTAAACAGTAGGAAGCATCTAATAAGAGCTCAACATTATATAATGTTGGGAGAATTAGCCGAAAAAAGCACTGATTCTTACAGGGACGGGCTGCAATCACAGTAACACCAACAGCGGAGTCATTACTTGGACCTACAAAATTAGAGTAATTTCCTTGGATCTGAGTCTCAGAAAAAGGTTAGGTCTGATGGTATTCTTCACTAGAACAAGGAGAAATGTGTCCTCAAGACAGAATCAGATCCAGAGTAGATGGAATATCCGAATTGTCATCAAGGTGTAGATGGACTCATAGACAGGACTATAATACTCCAAGAGAAGACTAAAGAGAGAGAGAGAAATGAGAAAGAACAAGTAGGTCTAAAGTTGAGAGGATGCAGATCATGATAAATACAGAGGAAGAATGGGCCAAGATAAGTGCACTGGAACAAAGCCCATGACTAGCAAAAGCTAGCACAGCGCCCTGTTATATGGGGCTGTGTATGGGGCCCAGCGAGTAGATGGTTGCTCGAAAGGAGGGAATGGGGTGCCTGAGTGGCTCAGTGGGTTAAGCGTCTGCCTTCAGATCAGGTCATGATCTCAGGGTCCTGGGATGGAGCCCCATGTCGGGCTCCTGCTCAGCGGGGAGTCTGCTTCTCCCTCTCTTCCTGCTTGTGCTCTCTCTGTTGCTATCTCTCTCTCTCTCTCAAATAAATAAATAAAAATTTTACCAAAAAAAAAAGGAAGGTGAATGATTCCAACAATGGATAGCGTCTAAGGGACATAAAGTCAGAGCCAATATAATAAATAAAAATTTTACCCAAAAGAAAGGAAGGTGAATGATTCCAACAATGGATAGCGTCTAAGGGACATAAAGTCAGAGCCAATCCATAATCTCACACCACCCACCAATGTAATCTCTGCCCCCCAAACATTCTCCCTACCTTCAAAACACAGCTGAATGTTTGCATTTTATCCATTGTGTCTAGGTTGGATCATCCAGACAAACTCATTAATTTTAAAGACCAAGCTACTAAGGGCCAGAGAAGTTCTATAACTTGATCAACACCATATAGCTAGTGGCAGAGTCATGACTAAAATCCAAATTTTTAACTTTTAATTTCTCAGTAGGGGGCTTCCCACATATAAATTCTCCCCAATTCTGCACATCCCAACATTTTCACTATCCTCAACAATAGACCAGCATCTTTTATCTCTCCAGGTATAGAGAGAACTAAAGAAAAAGAGAAGACAATTGATGATTGGATTGGTCAAAGGAAACTTCAGCAAGAAAATGGAATTTGATCTGAATTTTTGAAAAATAAAGATGATTTAAGAAGAAGAAAGAAGGAAAGAGATTCCCAGGAAAATAAAGAAGATCCTCACTGAGAATGGGAGCTATGGAAGCCCACGCCTTACAACAGGATGAAGGGGAGAGAGGGAGAGGAAGAGAGACGCTCCAGTCTTAGCCTCCAAGTTACAAAGGATGCTAACAGCTCTGCTTCACAGGTATTCTCTCCTCAAAACCTCCATCCAAAGAGCTCAATAACCATTTATCTGAGACTATTTGAGAGGCAGTGATTAACATTGCTTGACCACCAAAATCTCTTCAGAATTTTAAGAAATAAAATCCTTCCTCATAGGAGTCCTGTTGCAATGCAGTAATGCTGCTTCACGCTTTTCATACTCCTCATATTTTAAGAGCTCCAGAAAATGATTCCTACCCCAATAGTTTGTTCTGATGTTTGGCATCTTCCAGAACCACAACTCCACACCTGGTCTTTCCGCCTCTGTGGTTGCTCTGTCCCTTCACTCATCTCAAACGTTTTCCTCAAACATTTTCCTATAGGAGTAAATTAGACATTTCCTTTTTCTTTCTAAAAATAGTTATGTTTTATCAAATTAAGCCAAGGGGGAATAGGCAGAGGGAGAGGGAGAGAGCACGCTGGGCTCGGAAGCAACATCCCACCGGAACGAAGTACGTGAT
>NW_024424564.1:6085879-6090833 GCF_017311325.1 Ursus maritimus | reverse complement strand
GTGCATGCACGCTCTCTCTCTCTCTCAAATAAATAAAATCTTTTAAAAAGGTATAAAGGACTGGTAAATAAAGTATGTGTCATCCATACAACAGAATACTTTACAGAGGTGACAAAGATCTATGCAGAAGTACTGACTTGGAAATCACAGCTCCACAGTGTTTCGTGCTCCACAATTTCTTACCCACGTTTCCAAAATGCAAACTACTCTAGAAACTAGAAGTCCTTTCTGAAACTTCAGTGGCAAAATCTGAGCAGTCCTAAACTTGACAGCGAATATTTACCTGTCCTGACATGAAAATATGTGAGACTTAACTGATCTCATATGGTGTGAATAGAATATCCGTACCTTCCAATGCAAAAACAATTTAATGTGTTTAATTATGCGGTACTGCCTCAGACCACACCAGCTGTGTTATGTGATATTTGGTGCGCATACTATATCATTACCCCGAAATCCAAAAGAGGGGCGCCTGGGTGACTCAGTCAGTTAAGCATCTGCCTTTGGCTCAGGTCATGATCTCAGGATCCTGGGAGTCAGGCTCCCTGCTCATCGGGGATTCTGCTTCTCTCTCTCCCTCTGCCCCTCCCCCCTGCTTATGCTCGGTCTCTGTCTCTCTCTCAAATAAAGAAATAAAATCTTAAAAAAAAAAAACTATTTGAAATAAAATAAATTCCAAAAGATTCTGAACTCTTAAATTCAGCTGGACCCAAAGGCTCTCAACAAGGGATATAACCTATACAACATGAACAAACAAGATGCAGAGTAGTATCTGTGGGATGATGCAATTTGCATAAGTTAAAAAGACACATACAGTGGTTTATGCCTGGAAATTCTGAAAAGAGTATATATTTTTTTATTAAAAATTATGTACATTGATTATGTTTAAGGAATGGAACAGAAGGAAGTGCTAAACAATTCTACCATGACAAGAACCAACTCATCTCCTGGGGCCTGGAGCAGCAGGAGGGAGCTTCTAGGTCTTTCTCTGCAGTGCAGCCACAAGATGATTCTCCACCAAGCACCCTGCATCCCTGTGTGTCTCAATTGAAGATTGCATGCTCTAGGGACAGAGCTGATTGACCCATCTTAAGTCACATCCCTGGGGGTGGGGGCAGGGTGGAAGGCGAGATGAAGTCTCCTTTAACTAGCAGTGCAGATGGTTCCTCCCCCAAAGAAGGCAGTGCTGAGGCTCTTACAGGGGGAGAGGAATGATCTACTGGGCAAACAACTAAAAAAAATGTCAGCAACACACAGGACGGACCTGACCTGATTGTGTATCTCACCAGCTACATGCTTACTAGTAACTGAGTACATGTCATAAGCCCCTGGGCCTTGTTTTCTACCTGGGGAGGGAGAGAGACGTCCATGCTCTCACAGCCCTAACAATTTGCCAATGAACACACTATCTCTCAGACTCGAAAGTGCATACAAGTCACCTAGGAATCTTGTTTAAAACACAGATCCTGATTCAGCAGGTCTGCAGTGGCCTGCACCAGCTCCTGGGTGATGCCAGAGTTGCTGGTCAACCCGACCACACTTCCAGTAGCAAGGTCCCAGAGCACTCTGCTGTGGCTTGCAGAGTATACGATGCTAAGATAAAGTTAGCAAAATTTGAGGTTTGAATCGCTTGACAGTGATCTGCTAATGAAAACTTCCTTTGTGGCATAGTTTATTGCATACATTGAACGTACAGAGGTGGCCAGTGGTGGAGGTCTGTCTTTTGTGAAGGCAAGCCACCTTCGATTTAATCATTAATCTAATCAATAATCAATACACCAAGCGTTTATCCATATATTAATACTCTGAAGTATATAACCTAAGAGCTTTACCATGAAATATATTAGGTACTTAAGAAACAAATGATTCTAACTTTGGCTTAGAGCTAATACAAACGATAATCACTTTTCAAGGTTTTCATGACTCATTTAAACTTCAGAGAATTGTTTTGAGCTGTAGGCCAACCCATTGTCCGATAACACCAGGACATTAACCAACAGAATTTAGCTTGGGAGGCCCCTGAGGAAGACCTAAGTTTTCATTTATGGCTGTTCAGATGGGTTTCAATAAATAATTCATTATAATGGAACTAGGGGACTCTAAAAGTGAGTTGAGTACTGTACTGAAAGTATCACAATCAGTTTATCTAAGGTTGTGCCTACATCAGGAAACCAAATCCCCTCTGATAGGTTTATTGGTGTTTAGTCTACATTGGGTATAATTTTAGAAGTCAAGTACTCTCATGCCAGACATTTTCCAAATTACACTTTCAGACTAGAAGCCACATCAGAAACCTGAGTTGATTGCAACATTAATTACCCCCAATCAAACACCTCCCCCTCTGCCAGTTTTCCTCCTTTCTGTGTCCCCTCCCTGGCATTAAACTGGCATGCCTTGGGGACACAGGAGGCTGGGAGAGCCAAATAAGATAATTACCCGCAAATTATTGAATAGGACAGTGTTCTGGACATTTCAAGTTATAATTTCCCTCAAAGACATGAAGCAGTTGGAAACATTTTTTTAAATCCTCACAAGGCAGCATTTTGTCCCAAGCACACAGCTTAAAACCTCAGGCACCCTGGGATCTTAGACAGTGAGAGCCAAGAAATAACTATAAGGAAAGGGTTTCTAAGTAATGAGACAAAAATAAATAAATGAATAAATATTTAATATGACAAATGGTAGCAAGGAATTTCTGGAAGCACTCAGCCCAGAAGGCAAGCTTTTCCCACTTAAAGCTAGGGAGTGGACAAGCTCCCACCGGTTACAGCATGTCTTTCCAGAAAGCTATCAACATATCGATGGCCATCCAGTGGAGCTGGTCTGAAGATGTGCACCCCCAGCAGGTGAAGGGTGGACATTTAAGATTTACTCGCTGAACAACTTTCAAGTATACAACTGTTGTTAACTATAATCAGATCCCCAGAACTTACTCATCTTCTAACTGGAAGTC
This sequence comes from Ursus maritimus, assembly GCF_017311325.1. Lineage (NCBI taxonomy): Eukaryota > Metazoa > Chordata > Mammalia > Carnivora > Ursidae > Ursus > Ursus maritimus. The sequence continues at coordinate 6,087,880 of NW_024424564.1, read as the reverse complement.
TATACATTTGACCAACATCTCTCCATTTCCCCCTTCCGTGGCCCCTGGTAATCACCACGCAACTCTTTCTGTGAGTTCGACTTTTCTAGATTCCACATATAAGTGGTATCATACAGCGTCTGTCTCGGACATTTCACCTAGCATAACTCCCTCAAGATCCATCCATGCTGTTACAAGTGACTGGATTTCCTTCTTTCCCGTGGCTGAATAATATTCCACCGTATATGGACTCTACCTCTTGCTTTTCCACTCATTCAAAAGTTGTTATGAAAATAGATCTTAAATGCTCTTACCACAAAAAAGAAATGGTCAACACGCGGCGCGATGGAAGTGTTAGCTAACAGCTCAGTGTGTTGGAATGAAACCTCAGGAGCTCTCTGGGCGAAATCTGAAACTGGCCCCGAACACAGAGGGCAAAGAGAGACCAGGGAAAGAGGCAGCCACTCCAGATTGGCCGGTGGCAGGTCTAACAAGCAACGGAACTCACCTGTGAGACTTGTCTTGGGCGGCAGCAAGACGAGTAGATCCTCCCACCTGCTGGCCAGCATCTTAAAAGTTTATATAGAGCCTTCACGGTGTCCAGTCCTGGATACGTCCAGATAGACTCAACAACCGGCTCTCTCAAGGCTTTCTCTTCGAAAACAGCTGCGGCTGCGGTGGGCGGAACGTGCGTCCCAAGAACGGGGCGGGCTGAGGAACCACCTATCGCCTGGTTCAACTCCAGGGTCAAGCGGCGGTCATGCCCTCCCAGTGATCTCCTCCAGCACCGTGGTAATCATTTTGCTATATACAAGTGTATCGAATCAACGCGTTGTACACCTGAAACTTACACAATGTTCTACGTTAATTGTATTTCAATAAAGCTGGGGGGGTTTCAAATAAAGATACTCATTTTATTTTATTTTATTTTATTTTATTTTATTAAAGATTTTATTTATTTAGTTGACAGAGACAGCCAGCGAGAGAGGGAACACAAGCAGGGGGAGTGGGAGAGGAAGAAGCAGGCTCATAGCGGAGGAGCCTGATGTGGGGCTGGATCCCATAATGCCGGGATCATGCCCTGAGCCGAAAGCAGACGCTCAACGACTGTGCCACCCAGGTGCCCCTAAAGATACTCATTTTACAAACCATAATCTCCATCTCTAGCTAGATTCTTCTCTATGAACTGGAGGAAATCTAACGTATATGCATAAGGGAATGTGTATAAGGAACTTCACTGAAGCTTTCTTTTTAACAGCAAAATATTGCACTTAACTTTACTGCCTATAAACAGAAGACGTATTAAAAATCTAAGGTATATGAATGTAATGGCAAGCTGTTAAGTAGGTAAAACTAAATACAGCCCCATGAATATGTGTAGATAAATCTGTAAAACAGTATTGAGTTGGGGGGGGAAGCGAGTTACACAATATGCCTTCTGTTATGGTAAACACTACAACCATCCAAATCACTAATACGCATTGGTGAAAACACAACCACCTAAATCACTAATATATAGTGGTGAAAACACACAGGTGTGGTGAATGGGGAAAACATGGATGGAAAGAGGAATCATCAATCGAAGCACAGTTGTTACTTCTGTAAAGAGAAATGGGGGCTTGCATCAGTAAGGGTACAGATGTAGCTACAACATTTAACTACAGTATAATTAATGAATTTTAAAATGAAAAGTTGGGAGACAAATATAACAACACACTAACATTTTACGGCTGGGGCTGCTAGGCTCCCACCTCATGTTTACTCTTCACTTTCTCTCAGTCTTTAAGATCTGCTGTAACAACAAGGAAAACTGTTATGATGAGCCCTGGGCAGCTCCTTGTACTGTTCCTCCCGGAAGCAGCTGGCTTTTGTTTGTTATCTGTGTGATTAAGAAAACTGAAAGTTTGTCACCACGTGGAACATTTAAAGTGGAAGAGAAAGAGAGGACAGAAGTCAAGCAATGCAAATATCTGAGAAATGCCACACTAGAGGAACTTCCCATATAATTAGACCAGATGCCTC
>NW_024424564.1:5984545-6085862 GCF_017311325.1 Ursus maritimus | reverse complement strand
GGAAATTTCTAGGTCACAAGGAGAATATCCAAATCTTTTGGAACCTTAAATAAGAACCAGAAAAAGCTTCAGCAATACAATGCACTTTATTTAGTAACCTGGACATAAAATGTGTTTTGAAGAGAGTTAAGAATATATGCTTCTATAGGAAAATGCTTGAAAGGACAGAAGTGTTATTTAATGCTAAAAGCTTTTAATTATAGGCCTGTGTGTGTGTGTGTGTGTGTGTGTGTGTGGTTGCAGTAGCTTCTCGCTTTGTCATGAAGAAACGCAGTATTGTTTTTAATCTTCTTTGTTCCATGTTCCCTTAAAAACATAGAGAATTTGCATCTGGGTGTAACAACAGTTAGCAGTATTATTATTAAGTCCACAACATTCCTGCAAGAACAATCCTAGAGACTGCAAAGATAAAATTTGTGCTTTGAAATCAGATTTCTATTCAAATCTCACTTCCACTGCTTTGCTTGTATGGCCTTGGTATAATCATTAATTTCTCTGAGTCTTCATTTCTCATCTATTTAAGAAGAATGCTTAATTAGCTAATTCTTGCCCGCAATGCTGCTGTAGGGTTAAATAAGGTAATTCTATAAAGTGCCTGGTGCATTAAGTATTATCTGTGCTTAATTTAAGTGGTAAATACTTTCGTTATTAGTGACAAGAAACAGGTGGAAATCTTCCCTGACTATCACACAATATTAAAATTCCTGGGAAAATAAAAGTCAGTCAAATGTTTAACTTGTATGATGCAAAACTCGTCTGACTACATTTTTTACCAAATTACTTAATTTTGATAGAGTTTACTGAATTTTGTTTTTAAATAGGAAGAACCTGTGTCCATGGATAAGTTAAAATCTGCCTGATTATAAATTCATCAAAAGCACGTCTCATCACCTCACACCTGTCAGAATGGCTAAAATCAACAACACAAGAAACAACAGGTGTTGGCAAGGATGTGGAGAAAGGGGAACCTCTTGCACTTTTGGTGGGAATGAAAACTGGTGCAGCCACTCTGGAAAACAGTGTGGAGGTTCCTCAAAAAGTTAAAAATAGAACTACCCTACAACCCAGCAATTGCATTACTAGGTATTGACCCAAAGAATACAAAAGTACTAATTCAAAGGGATACAGACACCCTGATACTTAATAATAGCATTATCTACAATAGCCAAATTTTTGGAAACAGCCCAAGTGTCCATTGGTTGAGGAATGGATAAAGAAGATGTGGTATACCCACACACACACACACACACACACACACACACCACATACACACAGTGGAATATCACTCAGCCAAAAAAAGAATGAAATCTTGCCATTTGCAGTGATATGGGTGGAGCTAGAGAGTATTATGCTAATTGAAATAAGTCAGTCAGAGAAAGACAAATGCCATATGATGTCACTCATATGTGGAATTTAAGAAACAAAACAAATAAGCAAAGGTAAAAAAAAAATCAGGAGAGAGGGAGGCAAACCAAGAAACAGACTTTTTTTTTTTTTTAAGATTTTATTTATTTATTCGACAGAGAGAGAGACAACCAGCGAGAGAGGGAACACAAGCAGGGGGAGTGGAAGAGGAAGAAGCAGGCTCATTGCGGAGGAGCCCAGACTCTTAACTATAGAGAATAAACTGATGGCTACTGGGGGGATGGGTACAACAGGTGATGGGGATTAAGGAGTTGCACTTGTGATGAGCACCAGGTGATGTATGGAAGTGTTGAATCACTAAATTGTACACCTGAAACTAATATTACACTATACGCTAACTGGAATTTAAAATAAAAACTTTTTAAAAAGCACATCTCATATTTTATTGATTCAATAAGAGAGGCTTAATAAATGTTAATTGATTTAAAATGAACTACTCTAGACATCAGGAAAATGCTGAATCCTCACGGTCATAGGGAAACTGCTGAACTATTATTGAGTCCAAAAATTTAGCAGTAAATATTTACTTAGTCCCCAGAGGGTATGTGGCAATTTACTAGGCATTTCAGAGAGCTATTCAAGAAGAGTCATGGTTTAAGTCTTCAAGGGGCTTAAAATTCTTTTAACCGCCTTTTTGAGATATAATTGTCATCGAATAAACTGCACATATTTAAAATGTTCGATTTGATAATTGTAATGGTTCTTAGCAAACGTTGTTCTGTTTTCTGTCACTATAGATGAGTTTTCATTTCCTGAAATTTTGTGTAATAGGAATCGTACATAAATGCCTTCCTTTTTCCCAGGCTCATTTCATTCGCATAACCATTTTCAGATTCATTCATGTTGTTTCATGTATCAGTAACTCAGTAGTTCATTTTTATTGCCAAGTAGTATTCCATTGTATAGATATATCGTAATTTGTTTATTCATTCACCCTGTTGATAACATTTGAGTTGAATTCACTTACGGGCTATTATGAACAAGGTGCCCAAAGCTCTCTCCTGCCTTCTGTGTCTCTTGGGTTCTATTTCCTTGACACTGCTTGTATCCTACACTAGGATGACCCTAACCCAAAACTAATTAACCCTCTCTTTCAACCCACAGCAACCCTCATTCATATCTTCACCTTCACCTTTTGGAGGTGAAGTTTGGGGCAGTGATTATAGATTGTGGTGTAATGTATGGAGAGGGTCACACCGTGCCCTAAAGAGCCTTCCTCCCATGCAATGGCTTTATCTTCCCTCTCTTTTTTCCATCTCTGTTCAACTCTGCTGTGCCCTTTCATCTCCTCTGCCACTGAACCATCAGCTTCAATTTTTCTCCATTGTGCTAGGCAGCCTCACCTTCCTCTGTTACCCGGGTGCCAGTTGACACCCCAGCCACTGGGGAACTCATCTTCTGCCCTAACCACATACCAAAACCTGTTCCCTAATATGCAGCTTCCTCTGTAGGAGGAATTTCAATGCTGGTTGCTGAGGTAAAACCATTACCTCCTCATAAGTTTACTTGAAGCTACAAAGGGAGATACAAGAAGATACTAAGTTGCTCAGGTTGAGGAAGGTAAAACTGTGGAAGATTTCCTTGAGGCCAGGTGTCACTGGCCAATAGATCAGAATCTGTCCTGCCTGGAAGCCTCCACTGTGATTGCTGTGACCACGCCTTTCTCTCCCGCCATGACTGAGAAAAATATGGAGACCTCATGAATGTCTTTGTCTGTACAGCTGTCCCTATAACATGCTCCCCTCCTCATGGAAAATCATATGGCTTTAACTTTTAAGTGGTCGAGTCAGTTACTCTAAAGTTGGTCTAGGATGACAAACATTAGAAAAAAGCTCTGGAATGTGAGGGTTGGCTAATGGGAAAAGGAAAACTTTGGGCAGAAGTCCAAAATGAGTCCAAGGCCTGGGGAAAAATCAAGCCAATTATAGATGTTTTGGTGGTCAGGGAGATTAAGAAAGTTGGGCAACAGGTTTCAGAAGCAGGAGGCTCTAAGAAAAAAAGGTGCTGGGTGGCAAGAATAGAGTCACTAATGAACTAGAGTTTAAGGCGTGGAAACATGTTAATGAAACTACCATTCAAAATAGGTACTAAGTAACCAGAATGCATACCTGAAATCAATTTCTTGGAGACCCAAGGCCAGAGTTCACGGTAATAGCTCAATACCTACAGAGGCTGAACAGCATAATGGCAAAGAAGCCCAGCCTTTGGACTCAGACAACCCTGGGTTCCAATCCCAGGTCTGCTATTTACTAGCTAAATCACATGAAGTTAATATTCTGTAGGCTTCAATGTCCTCATCCTTAAAATAGAGTTGATAATATAGCCTACCTGGTATAAAGACTGAATGAGGTTGGTAGGTCTTAGAGTCATCCTTGACTTCCCCTTTCTCATACACACTTCCTGACAACCCTGTTGCTCTGTGTTCAGAATAAATACCCCGCATCTAATCCATTGTCACTGCCTCCATGGTTACTCTTTGGTCTGAGCCCCGTTCTTTGCTCGCCTGCATTATATATAGTAGTGATCACCCCCTAGCTCATTAGCTGGCTGCCATTCTCACCCTCCTAGCCAGAGTGATCCTTTTAAAACATAAGTCAGACATAACAGCCCTCTGCTCAAAATCCTCCAATGGCTCGCAATGTCATTCCAAATGAAAACCAAAGTCTTTATCATGGTCAAAAGGCCCTATAGGATCAGCCCCCAGAGCCCCAGTGCCCAGCCACATTGACCTTTTTACTCAACAAACACATTCTTGATGTAGAGACTTTAACTATTCCTTCCAGCCAACATGTTCTTTCTCCAGAGGTCCACATGGTTAACTCTCTCAAGGGCTTCAAATCTCTGCTCAAATACCATCTTCTCAGTGAGGTCCATCATGACCAATCTATTTAAGATTGCATCCCACCTCTCTGTATACACATACATTCTTTCTACTTCCCCTCCTCTGTATTTTTCATAATACTTATCACCTTCCTATATAGTCTATAACTTAACTACTGATTATGTTTAAATAAAATCTTTTCAATTCATTTAACCTGTCTTCAAAGACATTGCTTTCAACTTTCATCCTTATTATTATGACTCTGTGAACGCTGTGAAGTTAGTTCTCCCGCAGTCCTTATAAATAAATGTGAAGTTCATAGCTGAATATTGGAGACAGACAAGTAAAATAATCCTTCTCAATCAGGCAGGCTATTTTGAATAAAAGCATTCAGTTGTCACATGCTGAGGAATAAAAGTGCAGACCACCCCTCTTTGTTAAATAAAGAAGCTATCTTAGGTTAGTATCATCCTGGTTTCCGCATTTTAGAATTCCCAGTCCCTCTGGCTGGGAAAGGATCAAGAAGAGAGTACATTTCTTGGAACCTATCGTTGTAACAACATTGTATGACAAATGCTGCATCCAGATTTCAAAAAAAAAAAAGGCTTTCCTAAGAGTGTCTGCTCAATACTGATTTCACGGAATATTAACAGATGTTTCTCAGGGAAGAAGGGGGTGGAACCTATCTTTGTAACAACATTGTATGACAAATGCTGCATCCAGATTTCCAAAAAAAAAAAAGGCTTTCCTAAGAGTGTCTGCTCAGTACTGATTTCACGGAATATTAACAGATGTTTCTCAGGGAAGAAGGGGGTGAAGTGGATCTTCAGTCAATTTAATTTAAGAAATTACACAATCAACTTTAAGCAGATTTCTTTACTGCAAGATTTTCGGCGATTGCGTTTGCCGACGTGTGACTGTGAATATACAAGTGGATGGCATAGTATGCAACCTTTCCTAAAGTCACTAGGCTGAAGGAGCCCTCTTGGAAAGAGTTCCTTGAGACGCCTATTTCATTCATTCAACCAAAAGTTATTGAACACCTACTATGTACACACGTGGGAAGTACCCGGGATTCAGTGGTATACAGGACACACACAGTCCTTGAATTTACGTGGGATTTACAATCTAGTAGAGAAAACATACATGAAATGCATATGTGAAAATTGATGAATGTAATGAAGATAAAATACAGGCTGACGTAAGAACATATAAGAGAGAATGGTGTTTAGTAAAATGAACTGTGAGAAAGCCTGACCTAATAGTTTTCATGAGTTAATCTTCTCCTTAGATGATTCATCACAAATTGTGCTGAGTGATATTGGGAAATACGGATGCCTAAGACATGAACCTTTCTTTTAAAAAATTTCTTTAACGTTAAGACCAATAAAAATAAAATAAACAATGCAAGTCAGAATAAAATTACACATAAATTTGAAAGTTTCAGCTGCACATTAAAATGCTACCTACCTTTCAAAGAGACGTTATCCCAGCTTTGGGAAACCTTCCCCCACCTTCACATATCTTCTCCACCTTAGGGTGATTTTCCAGTACTCTTCACGCAAGCCTTGGAGAGTGATTTGTGTGTCTCCGATCTACCAAACTGAAGAGTCAACTTCGTGGCACAGACCCTGGATCTTTTAAATCCTTGTCCTCCTCACAGGGCACGGTCTCTTGTGGGAACCAGCAAGATACAACCATGAAGATCCAACGCTTTCGAGTCCTATCAATAGATGAATTCTGGTGTTGGTTTGAAACCTCAGGAGCTTCCCAGGTGAAATATGAAGCTGGCCCCACACACGGAGGACAAGGAGAGACCCAAGAAAGAGGCAGACCACTCCGGATTTGGCGGGTGGCAGGTTTAACAAGCAAAGGAACTTACATATGAGACTTGTCTTGGGTGGCCACAAGATGAGTAGATCTCCATACCTGCCCACCAAATCTTAAGAGTTTATATAAGGTCTTAAGTGGGTTCAGTCCAGATGGTCTCAACAACACATTGTTCTCTCAGGCTGCATTTTTGAAATGGTTCAGGCGGTGGTGGGCAGAACCTATATTCCACGCCCTCTCAGTGACCTCTTCCAACACCTGGCCCTGGCATTTGTTAGCTGTATGACTGTGTAAAACTCTTCATTCCTTGAGCCTTGATTTTCTTATCTATAAAATGGAGCTAGTAATACCCATATCTTCCTAATCCTGTAATTGTTTTAGCAGAGATGAGGCATATAAAATAACTTAGGGCCTGGCATAGTAAGTACACCATCATAAATGATATCATCATTACATCTATCATTACACAGGGCCCTCAGAGAAGTGCTCAGGCAATCTAGATGTTGAGCGAAAGGGAGAAGGAGGTCAGGCCCTGGAGGACGTGGCCCAGCACCTCACCTGTCTCTCACAAAGTTCCAGTACAAAGACAGGATACTAGCTACTGTAGATTGAAGCCAAGGGACGGCAAGGTAGGATAAATGATGTTGAACAGACATGGATAAGCCTGATGATGGAGGTAGAGAGGACTTGAAATAATGACTGAAATCCTCCGATTTGATCTAAAGACAGTGGATAAAACTAAAGACTAATGAAGAAATTGTTTTCAAGAAATATTAACTTGCTAACCAAGATCCCCAGGAACTAGATGGAAAGAACCAGCATCTAAGAGACCAGTAAGTGACAGCTATGTAAAATAATAAAGTAGGCAGACCTAACACAGGGTCTTGCACTCTTTTTTATACTCTGATAATTCATTAAGTGAATCAGGGCCTGGATAAATGCGGAATTGGGGAGAAATTGCAATGTGTGTTGAAGGTTGGTTCATTGCTATGAACTGAAAGGCCTAAACCATAATTCTGAACAACGAATTCCAGGATGGCATGGGGCCTATCATTAACCATCAAATACTTCCTCAAGAAACTATACTTCTCTTTAAGAAAATAACAATTTCATCACAACATGGTTAATTTAGTCATCAAACATGCACATCTACATAGGAAATCTCTGTGGCTTTTTAACAGGGAACTTGAATTAAATACATCATGGGAAAAGCAGGTAAGAAAAGAGTTTGCTCATATTTCTCTAAAGAATTTTTTTTTTTTTTTTAGAGAGAGCGCGCACATGTGAGGGAAGGGCAGAGGGAGAGGAGAGAGAATCTCAGGCAGGCTCCACGCCCTGTGCAGAGCCAGACGCAGGACTCAGTCTCATGACTCTGAGATCATGACCGGAGCTGAAATCAAGAGTCATTTGCTCAACCTCCTGAGCCACCCAGGTGCGCCATTCTGAAGAATTTCTAATGAGACATTTTCAGTCTTGCATTTATTTTACGGAAGAAAATGTAAATACTGAAAGTAGCTACATGAGAACATACTGATATAATTGACTATTTTAAAAGATTTATTTACCTTCTTAAAATAATAAAATACTCACTTTGACCTTGTTCTAAGCTAATGAGTTTCTGAGTCAAGATAGAAATTTGAAGGTATAATGTTTGATCGTTATTCAAGTACTATGATGAAAGTCATGGGAACATTTCATCCCTTCCCATGTTCTTCCTTCTCCACCCACTAACCTGGGGAGATTTGTTCTTAAAGTTCTAGATTAGATTATAATGCATTTTCCCATAGCAATAATGCTATAGATAAATACGTATACTTCAAGTATTAGTTCTATATATTGGATATTTAGCTTCTGGGCTAGACCACAAAAAGTAGTCCAATCATAATACACATAGTATATTACAAATTAATGTTTGACACACAATCTGTTCATAATTTCAGGACTCTCTAAACGGTGAAAAATTGGGCCATCAACTACATTCAGGTAATGACTGCCAGAATGACACATGGATTCACAGTAGCAAAATTTATACCTGGCCTCCTAATCCTGCATGGCAGATTTCTAGAAATCATAGATTCACAGGATCCTAGAGCTGGAGATACCTTCAGAATCACGCAAGCCACCGCCTCATTTTGTATCTGAGGAAATTGAGGCCAAAATGGTGAGATGATTTGTGCAAGGTCACTTAACTGATTAGTAAGCAAGTTAGGACTTAAAAAGAGTTTCCAAATTTTATAAACCCTGTTTTCAGTTGAGAAAATGCTGAAAAAAAAATATTGATTGACTCATTCACTTTTTCACGAATTCATATATTCTTCATTCATATATTGAAGAACCATTTGCTACATGCCTCAAGTGTGCAGAATATTCTGCTAGTTGCTGAGAGAATTCAAAAAGAATATGAATTGGCTTGGGGCACCTGGGTGGCTCTGTCGGTTAAGCCTCCGACTTTGAGTTTCAGCTCAGGTCATGATCTCAGTCTTGCGAGATTGAGCCCTGAGTCAGGCTATGTGCTCAGCACAGAGTCTGCTTAAGATTCTCCCTCTCCCTGTGCCCCCCTCCCCACTCTCTCTCTGTCTCAAATAAATAAATAAATCTAAAAAAAAAAAAAAAAGAAGAAGAAGAATATGAACTGGCTTTTGGTCCAAACAAGCTGAGCTTTAATTGGCTATAAATTTAGAAAATTAAACACAAGAGTTACATAAACAAAAAAGTTATGTCAGCATACATGATTAAAAGTGAATTAAGTTATTCAGGTAATGCATTAGGAGTTCAGAGGGTGGAGAGGTCAGGGTGGATTTAAGGTGTCAAGAAAGCCTTCATAAAAGACAAAATTTAAGTCTACCCTTCTGTCCATTCCATAGACATTATCGAGTACTCGTTATTTCCTATATAACAGATTGAACCCTGGGAATATAAGGATGAAAGACAATATCCCTATTCTCCAAGATTCACAATCTAATGGGGAAGACAAAGAGGGCAAGATACAACAAGAGGTAGAAGGTGCCTATGGCATGTTTGTAAATACAAGTAAATACTTATATTTACTATATTAAATATAAGCAGAGGCAAGATTGGGAGTGGGAAGGCAAACAAGACACCTAGGGCACAAAATTTAAGGAAGCACTCACTCTCAAGCCATAGCAAGTGCAGACTCAGCGCTTGCACAGAACTGAGAGGCAGTGTCTCCTTAAAATTTGCACCCTAGACATCTTACTGCCTCACCTTTGTGCTGGCCCACTAGTACTATTTAGTCATAAGTGGCATAAGTGGCATGAGTGGCAGAATGGTGTAAACAACAATAACAAAACAAAAAACAGAAAATCCTGAATAAGGTCTGAATAAAATCTACCACTAATAATCATGTGATCTTAAGTAAGTTTTTCATTTCTCTGGACCTCATTTTCCTCTGCTGCAAAATCTAGGGACTGACCTAGATTAGTGCTTTTTAGACTGTGACTGGCACAGCATGTGGTGTCTTTAGAAATAACTCAGATGAGGAAGGGTTGACTGGGTAGAGCTCTACAGTCCTCACCCTGGCTTTAACCAGCCTAGCCATCTTTATTGCTTTTTATTAAAGATGATTCTTACACCTTTGTTTTTTAAAGCTTTCAATAGTTTTTAAAAAATCAATCAAAAAAATCAAACATCAGGTTGACCCTAGATGATCTCTAATGCCTCTAACAGTTGTCCATTTATCTTTTGAAGGGGTATCTGGTTCCCACCAAGGGTCAGTGAGAGCAGTTATAACTATAGTTTCAATGACCAGTGGTAGTAAGTAGTATCCAAGGGCATTGATCTCTTATTAGTCCTGTGGTGAGTATATGAGTTTAATTGTTCCCCACATGATGGTCTCAATGACTCTTGATGAATTGGGTGGAGAAGAAGAAATGAGAGATAGGCTGAAACTAGACCAATTGGATGTTAACCTAGGGGTACAGTAGAAGTTAATATCTATGAGTCTGAATGATGCTTTGGAGTTGAAACCAGGAAGTATTGATGCAATTGAATGTCATACCCGTAAAACGATGCCTCATGAATGTCATAGTACTTTCTATTTCCCCTTCAGAAACACCACTTACTCAATGATTGGTCACAAATTGTCACACATATGGTACTTATTGAAGAAATCCTGGGCTAACTTTGTGATTAACAGCTAACTGCATTACTTGTTCCATTCTAAGAAGCAACTTTGTGAACTCTAAAGACCTGTGAGTCTTTACAAGCATTCTAAAACAATAATCAGGGGAAAAGGTACAGTGGGAGAATAGAAGAAAAAGCACTGTAGTCTGGTCCATTGCTGTGAGGTGGCACAGTTATTTAAGTAGTTGTTGAGAACATGAGTAAAAAGCGTAACCATAATCTCATTGTGTGAAACCAGGATGGATAATCTCATGCTTCAAATGGTAAATACAAAGAATGACTTTTGTATTTTTTAAGTTTTAGGAACATCAGAAACAAAACTTTTTTTTAAAGATTTTATTTATTTATTTGACACAGAGAGACAGCCAAAGAGAGAGGGAACACAAGCAGGGGGAGTGGGAGAGGAAGAAGCAGGCTCCCAGTGGAGGAGCCTGATGTGGGGCTCGATCCCATAATGCCAGGATCACGCCCTGAGCCGAAGGCAGACACTCAACGACTGAGCCACCCAGGCACCCCAAAACTTTTTTGATAATAAACCTCAGCCCTGTGCCCAAATTGAGATGAAGATGAAGGTAGAGTCCTGGTGGAGTCCAATTAAGGAATATCTACTTCCACTTCCTGTCAGCACTGTGAAGACATCATCTCAGTTAATACAACTTAAGCTGGAGAGTATTAGTCCTAAATGTGGATAAAGAACCCAAGTTTCATTGAGAAGTCAGTTGCCCAAATCATAAAGGTAATAAATAGATAATAAATAATAAATAATAAATAAATAGAGGTGGTCTTCAAACCAAGGTTTTACAAAAAGAGTGAAGAGTATTTCTCCAATACAATCTCAAAGATGTGAAGGAAGGATTATAAAGATTTAATCATCTCCATGGTTACTCCACTGTGTGAGAGTCACAACTCCCAAAAAAATACAATTTGAGAGGCAAAGGTATATTGAGGAAAAAATCAGAAGCTTGTGAAAACCCATTCAGTCACATAAAAGATTGCTAAGTGAAAGGTGAGGGAGGAGGAGAGGGGAATGAGGATGTGATGAAATCTGACACACAGTTTCCTGTAGCTTCTAGAGAGTCGGGGCACACTTGTTTAGTTCACCACCGTACATTCCAGCACCCAGCACAGTGCCTGATGTTGAATTAATGAATAAATATCAAAGGACAGTTGGGGAGATGGTGGTAGAGTTGCATGTACCATCCCAAACCTATGACAAACACAGATTTTTGAGGTACATATTTATCTACCATATGTGTATGAAAGAAAAATGTATGCCGTCTGCTGAATAATGGTCACATTCATAAAACTTCTGCCTTTATTTCAAAGCCAAGTTTACTCATGGACTGAGTAAGTAATTGCCTGTTGGATGTGTTTCAATTCCAAGGTTTCTCCTGACATGCTAGAGACTCCCCTCCTGCAAAGTCTAAAATCCCCACCACTATATTTGCTTATTTTCAGTAAACTTAAATTTAAATGTAACAGGAAATTAGAATGAGATTTTTTTCTAACTCAGTTTTGAATGAGGCAATAGGGTACCACAGCAAGAGTGTGACAGTCCCCCACACCACCACCCCCATATGTGGATTTACAAAAGAAATGGACCTGAGAAATTCTTCCAGAGCCCCTGATCCCCATAGTCAATTGAAAAGCACAGAAAGACTTTAGAGAGTGGCCAGGAGGTGGAGGTGAAGAGATTACTTGGGACAGGCCAGAGTCCGGGACCCACACCCTCACCTTGTGTAGGAGGTGCAAATGTCTGACCATGAGCTTAAAGATGACCACTCCGAGAACTGCATTCCCTAAATCTGAAGACAGAGTACCACTGCCTGACTTGCACATGAGAGAGCTTCCGATGGTTCTGGAAAGGGCTCTGATCCCCACCTAGGAAATGTAGACAGTGAGAGAAAGGGCTAACCACTTACTGAGGGAGGAAGGAGAGGGCTGCTCTTGTACAATCATCGTACATTCCCAGAGATTTGTGGGGCAAAGGATGTGCCTTCTCAAGGCCCAATGGCTTGGCTATATTGGGTCTTGCCCAATAGGGCTATCTGGAGTGGACTGTACTCTTTTGGAGAAAGAAACTGAGGTGGATCCCCTGGTTGCCCAGGGGCTGATAAAGGAAGCCAACCAATTTTCATTTGCTCAGGTCAAGGCACCTGCATGATAGAAGGGTCTAGCAGAGCTGTTGTCAGCATGGACTGTTGGCCTGGGTTGAGAGTATGAAGCCACTGAGCCAAGCAAGCCTTGGCCAATTGCCTTACTTCTCTCCATGTACCCCACTTCCCTTCAACCCTGTGGGGTCCAAAACTATAACTCATCTGGTGAGTATAAAGAGAACAGAGCAAAAGAACCACATTCCCTTTTCCTCCTGGAGTATTCCATCCTGAGGCTCACCCAGGCTGGAGGAGAGGAGTCCAGAGTTTTGATAATTAAGAAAGATTAGACATTCTAGTTGCTGGATTTTGAAATTGTTTTTACCAAAAGTAACCAGAGGACTTTTTATTTTCTGAGACTGACCAGAAAAGATACACCAGCCAAGTCTTCATTTAGGAAGGCAAAATATAATTGTCGAAAGATAAAAACATGTCTCTTATATAAGCACAGAATAAACACGTGTCAAGATTTATTCAACTCATGGGTGAGAGAGTTAGAAGGATATTAATGCTGGGTTAACGAGCATTTGAGAAACTGAATATAGGAAGTGAGTGAGGATAGGATATTGGAAGATTGAGAGATTAGAAACTAAAACGGCTAGCCTCCTACAGGGCAATAAAAATCGTAATCTTTCAATCTGTTTTTTTCTATCAGACAGAAATCATTTGTATCTCTACTGAGCAAAAATCTAAAGGTGAACATGCAATATCACAAAGTATGGGCCCTAATCGACAGTAGTGAACAGTGGCATATTCCCCTAGAAAAGGAAGTAATCCTTGGATGGGTCTGTGAGACAACATTTGGGTATGATCCGGAAAGAACAGACAACCGTCCTCTTGCCTTAGTTCCAAGTTTTTAATAATTTGTCTTAATAAGGGTTGGAGGAAATGAGCCCCTCTCTACCCCCATCAGTTTAAAGGGCTGTGGGAGACAAAAATAAGGGTGCATTTTGATCGTGATCTGGGGAATCTGGTCGTTCCACAAACCAGATATATATTTTCAGCCCTGAGAACATGGCTCATAACATTCTGTCCTGACCAGAAGAGCAGAGATTTGGTGATCCAGTTCATCACCGGGGTGCAAGACTCAGATGGCTGGGCTCGAAGAAGAGAAGGAAAAGTTGAGACAAAGGTAGGTCTGAATACTCAGGGAAGCAAGAGGGCAAAAGCCTGGGAAAGCCTGGTCCCCAAATGCACTGTTTAGGGTTGCCCTGGGGATAGAAGTGGGTACGATTAGGGAGAAGGCACAGAGGACACACTTGGCTTATCGCACATTTCTTTCTGGCATTTTCCAAAGCAAAGATAGGATTAGTTTGTTTTCAACTGTACTCAACATTAAGGTTTTATTGTTTTCTATGTGACCTAAAAATCTTTCCCTGAAAGAAAAATAGACACATTGTCTACTTGACCAAAACATTAATACATATTTAGTTTCATCTAGTTGTTGACAGTAAACTTTAATGAAATAAACCAGTGTGCTATAATCATTGTTCTTCATAATTTCAGGTAGCCAAATGTTTTACAATTCAGAATTATATTTTTGTTCCTCGTTACCGACAGACTACACATGCCGGTAACTCCTCCACAGCATGTTCTGACATTATGCAAATGTCTGTGGACCCAATTCCAAAGAACACCGTGGTTGTTTAAGAAGCTGATACTATCTCCCTTGGTCACACGTAGGACTTTTTAAATTCTAATAAACAAAGTGCCATACTAGAGCCAGAATTGCCTTTGCTTTGTTTCTGCAGAAAAAATGGGTCTACCACACAGAGTTTTTGCCAGGCTCTCATGGTTCATGCTCTTTCCTTGAACATGGTCCTGAAGAGTTAGCTGCTGTGTGTGCTGGGCCACCGTCCTGTAATCTGGCCTTGGCTTTGGACGGCTGACAGGGGAGTGGAGTCTTCCTTATGGACTCCCAAGCTAAAACACAGAAGCAGATACGTGTTTCAAAGAGAGATGCTTCTGCAGAGAAACTGGTAGGACAGCGATGGGGTTAACAGAAAACAGAAAGGAAGGAAAACTCAACACTATCCCACAGGGCAAAGAACGAACAAAATCACTCGGAAGGATTGGAGAAGGAGATACAATCTTAGAATGGTGATATTTTCTAACACAGAGGATATTCAGAACACAATTACAAAAAAAATAATAAAACCTCATTCATTTTTTTACTAAAATCATGGAAAAACAGTCTTGCTTGATAAATAGAAAATTTAAAAGAATCTGTGAAAGGGAAAGCAATGAATATGACACTACGCTAGACTTGACAAAAGAATTCCTTCAAATCACAAATAAAGGAGGCCTTTTTAAAAAAAGATTTTATTTATTTATTTGAGAGAGAGAGCACGCGTGGGCACGCAAGGGGGAGGGGCAAAGGGAGAAGGAGAAGTAGACTCCCTGCTGAGCACAGAGCCCTATTTGGGGACCCTGGGATCATGACCTGAGCCAGAGGCAGACTTGGGATCATGACGTGAGCATAAGGCAGATGCTTAACGGGCTGAGCCACCCAGGCGCCCCTAGAGGGGCCCTTTTAAAATTCAGTTCTCAAGTGTTTATTTGAAAAATCAGTAAATGGTAGCAAAAAAATTGTTTTATTCAAAGGCCCTTCATCTTTTCATACCATGTATAATGAGGATAATGACTTTTAAAAATAATAACTCAAGTCTTTGAGTTAATATTTGCTCTGATTTTTCCCCACCAGAGAATTGTTTTGGTGAATAATATCCTTGATCTTTTATATTTGTCGGGTACTGATTTTACACTAACAATGAGAATATTCAAAAAAGAAAAAACAAAGGCTAACGACAAATGTTTTATTCCCAATTAAATGTGCTCTCTACTAAGAGATGAAAATCAGAGATCTATAGTTATATACAACCCCAAATTACTTATATATGTCTTTGGAGTGAATTTTTACTTCTCTCTGAATCTAGTTCAAGTACAGAATTATAACCTTTCAACTAAACAGGTGGCGTAACACTGAAACCTCAAGAGAGAATCTCAGTCCACTTCGTTCATTGCTTCAGACTTAACTCAGACCTGCAAGCCTGCCTCTCTCTCTGAGCTCCCTTTCCAGAAAACACCTTTCGTGGAGTGAGATGAAGAAGAAAGACGGCAGGAATTAACTGCTTTGTTTAAAAGGCTTTTCTGAGTAGCTGAGACAGGAGCAAAAAGTAAAGGCAGTGCGCATCACTGGATTGAAATGTGGGACTGGGACATGGTAAATGAACTTCTTGACTTTCAAATTTTTAACGTCCAGAGCCTGCTATGAGGCAGCGTATATTCAGAATAAAAAACAAGAAAGGTAGTGAGAATATCAGCAGAGAATTTGAAAGTTGTCTGCCATTTCCCTGTGGAAAATAAAGAAACGAAATTTTTGTATTTTTGTGGAAATCTTATTGTAAACTCTCTTCGGCAGAAAGAATGAGGAATGAGTATTATCTTTGATTGCATAATTGAGATTTGTCTTATCTACTCTGGTGTTGTTCATGAAATATTTAGAGGCTAGAAACAGGTCTTAATTGACTTTCACACATGAAGCTCTTAGTAGAAATGATAGCTACCATTTATTAAATGCCGACTATGTGCCAGATACACTGTAGGCACTTTAAAGATGTTATTCTAGAATATCTCAAAGATAAAAAAAATTCTGAATTATTCTGCAAAGTTCCAGTACTTAATACTGATGAGCCTCGTTGTCAAACATTCACAGTATTGTGTGTGCTCTGACACGTATAAGCACTAAGCTCTAGTAAGCTTCCTCAGACTTCCCATCCTACTACATTAGAGAACAACCCAAGTTAGCTCTTTATTTTTTTAAGATTTTATTTATTTGAGAGAGAGAGAGAGAGAGAGCGCACAAGCAGGGGGAGGGATAGAAGGAGAGGGAGAAGCAGGCTGCTCTGCTGAGCAGGAAGACTGACGCGGGGCTCCATCCCAGGACCCCAAGATCATGATGTTAAGCTTAAGGTGGATACTTAACCAACTGAGCAACCAGATGCCCCCCAAGTTAGTTCTTTAAAAAGCTAAGTTGATTTTTAACTGTCATGCTTTGGCACCTTTGGTAACTTCTGAAAATATTTTTCTATTGATTGTTTTCAAGAGCAATAGCAAAACAATAGAAACAAAAATTTAATGGGAAAGAACAAATTGGAGGATAAGATAGTTATTTTTGGATAGAAAACACTGATGGGTGGTATCCATGAAAATCCACTGTATTTATGAAAACTGATTCTGAATTTCAAATTGTAAAAATTTATTAACAGACATTTCCTACATATAATAATAGAAAGGTCAAAGACATAAAGTATAGGGGCATTTGAAATACCTTTATATTCAAATTTAGGACAAAGTTTTGTTTTCTGGAGGTATTAAAAATAATGCTTTTCAATGTATGAATCACCTGACTGGTATAATGAGGACATTTATATTAAATTTGGTAACTTTTGGACACCAAAATTAGGATGCTATGGACACTGGCCTACGTTTAAGAACCTTTTAGCTCTATCTTCTTTTATTCTAGAAAGTATTACTAAAATTCCTCTGATTTGGCCTTTAAAGCAGACACTTCTTGTTGTCATTCCCTTTGCCCTAGCTATTTATTTATTCATTTATGTATTCAACCTTTATTTAATGTATATAATGTATGGTAAATATTGTAGATTCAAAGAGGAAAAATAAACAGCCCCCTTTTTCTCAAGTCTCTTTTACATTGCAGGAATCAGATTTTTTAAAAAAGATTTATTTATTTATTTGATAGAGAGAGAGAGCACAAGCAGGGGGAGCGGGAGAGGGAGAAGCACACCCCCTGCTGAGCAGGGAGCCTGACTCAGGGCTTGATCCCAGGACCCTAAGATCAGGACCTGAGCCAAGGGCAGACAATCAATGGACTGAGCCACCCAGGTGCCCCTGGAATCAGATAATTTTTTAAAAGATTTATTTATTTATTTATTTATTTGAGAGGTGGGGGGACAGGGAGAGAGGGAGAGAATCCTTGAGCAGACTCCCTTCTGAGGACAGAGCCCAACACAGGGCTGGATCCCACAACCCTGAGATCATGACCCGAGCCAAAAGCGACAGTCGGATGCTTCATCCACGGAGCCACCGAGGCACCCCAGGAATCAGATAATTTTACCATAGTGTGATGTTCTATAATCAGGGATAGAGTTATGTACAGGGGCTTTGGGAATATAGAGAAGGAAGCTCTTAACTGCTGAAAGGATGTGGGGACATGAAAAAATGAGTCAACCACTGGGTGTCAGGGGCAGGGTAGGAAGAAGGGCTTGGTGCATTTCAGGCCAAAGAACACAACCTGTTCAGACAGAAGGGTGGGGAGCAAGGGCATGAGATTCTGGAAATGACGAGTAAGGCTGAAGTACAGGGCTGTCAGAAAGCAGACAAGGCTGACCTGTGAGTAGAAGGGTAATCAGGATCAGATCCTGAAGGCTCATGGTGAGGGTTCTAAACCAATGGCCAACTGAAGAGTTTAAACCTGGGAAGTGACATCAGTAGGTTCTGTGTTTTGAAAGCTCCTTTTGGTTGTTGTGTGGAAGTTCACACCACATCCACACCAGCAAGAATCTGCTGTGGAAATCTGGGTATGAAATCATGAAGATCTGAGCAAAATTAGTCGCTGTGGAATAGTCAGAGGGAGACAGACTTAGGAGATATTTGAAAGATAGAATCGACAACCTGATGGATAGACTGATAGCGGAAGATGAGAGGGAAGGAAGAAAGGATACCTCCTAGATGTCTAGAGTGGGTAGGGGTATGCTGATGTCATCAGCTGACACAGTAGTCTCAGAAGAAGGAGAAGCAGAGTCATGGGAAGATAATGAATTTTATTTGTGAGATATTGAATTTGAGGTGCCTGAGAGATAAACAAGTGGAGAATTCTAAACCAGATTAAAATCCTGTGAGTCCTCAGGCATTGTAAGATTGCATCTTGTGCCCTAGTCCCAGCAGTTAAACCAGAAACAATATGAAACCACATAACAAATACGAGGAAGGCCCAAAATGTTTTTTTTTTAATATGAACTTTTCAAAAAACATTATCAAAGTATAGATTTAAAAAATATGTGTTATGTATATTTATTTCTCTAAAATTTATATTTTTATAAATGTGCTTACCTATATAAATATATTTATATCTCACTTTTTTTTTCTGTCCCTGCTTGGCACATGACAGAGACATGTGCACAGACAGACTGCCTATTGGGTCCTCCAGCCTCGGAGGTGATGGGGGCAGTGGTCAATCCTACTTCTTTCTCTGCAGTTCCCATGTGGTGAAGAATTCACATATCTGCCCACAGCAAATGTACTTAGGGTTTTACACTAACATAAGCCTATAGAAATCAAACAGAGTAGAGCCAGTTTACAAGTCTCATTCACAGCTCTTCTTATTCTGTATCCATTTGGAGTCTGAGCTCTTGGGCCACCCCTTATTTTCCTATTTGAAGATTTTATTTATTTATTTTAAATATATATAGAGAAAGCATGCTCGAGCAGGGGGAGGGGCAGAGAGAGGGGGAGAGAGAGAATCTCTAGCAGACTCCCCTCCGAGTGGGGAGACTGATGTGGGACTCCATCCCCGACCCTGAGATCATGACCTGGGCTGAAGCCAAGATCCAGACGCTCAACCAACTGAGTCACCCAGGTGCCCCCCAAATGGTTTTTATGAGAACCCCCTGGAGAGGTTGTTCAATTAGATTGTTGGGTCCCACCCCCAGAGGTTTTGAATCACTAGATCTGGGATGGGGCCAGAGAATTTACTTTTCTAACAAGTTTACAGGTGATCCTGCTGCTCCTGGTCCAGGGGGGCAAACTGATAAGCCGATTTTTTCACGGTCAGAGCAATTAGAGGGGAATGGAGATAAGAAATTAATTTTTAAAATTCACTGAAACAGACAAAAGGAAGAACTTGCTGTAAGTAGGGTGTGTTCATGATGAAAGGATCATCAGGGTAACTGGGGTTGGGGTGGGGTCTTGCTTTTGAATAAAATATGAGATCATTTGCCATGACATTGCACTTTATTTTAGTTTAGGAAAGCTGATCCTAAAAATATTTATGGACAAGCATATAAAGTTTCTCTACTTTGATTCAAAATGAAGTTGATAAAAAGTACAAAGCAACTAATTCTGCATTTCCAGACATTGTAGGTAGCTGTCACGTGTACTTGCATAGAACAAGACTGATCCTTTGAGAGAATAAAAAGTAACTTGAGTTTATAATTCTCAGTTAAGAAGCTGTCTTTAATTGCTCAATTTCTGAATTTTTGCAAACTACATGCCCTTCTTTGAGCAACGATTTTCCCATTCAGTAAGCAATCTTCATTGGCTACTTTGGCCATTATTAATTGGAAAAATAATCCTGATAGCAGGAATTTTAAAATGGCAGGAGAGTGGGGGAATAAATCATATTTGAAAAGAGAAGTTAACATGGCAAGGCTTGGAAACAGATTGGTGATATTATAAACTTTTTAAAAAGATATTTTCAGTTGAACAGAATTTAGAATTTTTTATGACTTTAGTATAACCCAGGCAACTCCCGACTTAGAGTTCTGTCTAGAAGTGTTAAATTATTATGTTTTACACCTGAAACTAATGTAACACTGTATGTTAACTAGTTGAAATTAAAATAAAAACTAAAAAAAAAAAAAAAAAAAAAAGAAAGAAAACCTCCCTGGAAAGTCATTTCTTTAGAGGCTGGAACAATTGCCAAATGACATTATACTTACAACATTCTATCTAAGGTTGCTAAGTGGTTGTTTTATTTCCAAATCCAAAGAAAACTTAGAAAATCCTCAAGATAACTGAAATACCAGATCTTTGTGTGGAAAAGTTAGAAAAAAAAGTTTATAAAATAAACTTTCTATTTGATGGAATGTTAAAGAAAGTACTCAGTGAAACTGGGTGTTGCTTCATTCCTAGCTGCGTGGTCTTGGGCAAGTCATTTATCTTTTCCCAACCTCAGTTTTCTCAATCATAAACTGGGAGTGTTGATTAAGAGCATTAGAAACAATGTTTAACTTATAATGTTGGCTAAGAGCATTGGAAACAACACGTGTTGAATCCCCCTCCCTCACAGTGCAGGGTGCTGTCAGGACAGTAGTTCCCCCCTATCCAAGACCCCCGGTGGATGCCTGAAACAGTGGATAGTACCTAACCCTATATATACTATATTTTCCATATTTTTATATATATATACATACATATATAAGGGGGCACCTATTATATAACATATATATGTAAAATATATATATATATTAACAGTAAGGACACCTGGGTGGCTCATTTGTTTAAGTGTCTGGCTTTGGCTCAGGTCATGATCCCAGGGGCCTGGGATGGAGGGCTGCATCAGGCTCCCTGCTCGGTGGGGCGTCTGCTTCTCTCTCTCTCTCCTACTGCTCCTCCCCCCTACTCATTCTCCCTCCTTCTCTCTTTCTCTCTTACTCTCTCAAAACAATCAATCAATCAATAAAATCTTAAAAAAAACTCAATATACTGTAATATAGGTTATGTGAACGTGGTCTCTCTCTCTCAAAATAGCTGATTGTACTATAATTATTCTTCTTGTGATGGTGTGAGATAATAAAACACCTACGTGATGAGATAAAGTGAGGTGAATGTTTCTGATGTTGTGACATTGCATTAGGCTGCTTTTGACCTTAAGGTTCGCCATAAGGAAGATCATCTGCTTCCAGACCAGGGTTGACTGTGGGGTAATTAAACCTGCAGAAAGCGAAGCTGCAGATGAAGGGGCCTAGTGTATCATAGCACTTATTATACTCTTACTAACCACCCATTCTGTACTGGGAAGAATACTAGCAATTTTCCTGTTAGTCCATTTAATCATCAGAATAATCCTAGGAGATAGGTATGACTATTTTCATTGTTGTAAGTGGAAAATAGAAAAAGGAAAATGATTTAAAATTTCAGTATTAAAAACTAGTACCTAAGAGAAAAAATACATTTACCTAGAGGAGGATGATAACCCAGGGATTAACTGTATCATATTTACAACTGTTATCTCACTTATCCTTGCAGCTACCCCATGAGATTGGAATGACTATTTTTTCCATTTTATAAGTTTTCTGATAATCAGCACATTTCAGAGCCTAATCTAAAGTAGATAATAAGGGACCAGGAATCATGTGGAAGAGATACAGGTTGATACAATTCCCGTATCAGTTACAAAGCAGTGGTTTCAGTCTAGGACAATATGGTCAAGGGATAGAATAGTCTATAGAAGGTGGCCAATGGGAAAGTAATAAAAGTCAGGTGTAATCCATTGGTTGAATGTACCAAATGTTCTGAAATCAGATGTTTGTAATCTAGGGAATGTCTGGATTTGATGGACGTAAATATTGCAAATGCTCTATAATTCTGTACTCAAAAATTTAGTTATAAATTTCTGGGTTCACAAGGAAATTGTTATTTACAAATAAATGGTCTCATTTAATGAAGAAATAAATCCCTTTCGATGTCAGTGATTTTCAGGCAGTACATTGCTACATACAAAACCAGAATCTAAACTGTTTTAGAAGCAAAAACAAGTTAATGTTAAATACTTAATGTCATATATCCTTGTTCAGAGTTATAACAGGTTACCAGTTCAGTGTGAAGCAGAGGTCCACATGACTTGATATACATTTATTATCAATCTGGATATTGTCTGAAGTGAGCTAAGCCTTCTTTTATTAGATTTTAAGGAAGTTCTGCTTAACATGGATCCTAAGGGATAAAGTGAGAAAAATCTTTAAGAAAACAGACGTTATAAATATCATAGATTTGGTCATTCAAACAAGTTACATTTTTTGCTGAATATAATATTTTTAAAGAATTAATTTATGAACCAAACCCTATTACTTGTTAGGCATTAGGGTTGGTGCTGGAAATACAAAGATAATAAGAATGTTCTTCCTCTGTAGGACTTCACTGCCTAATGGGAAGACATCGGTAAACTGCTAGTTACAAAACAAGGAGGTTAGCACGATGAGGGAGGCATGAATCTACAGTTATGAGAGAGAGTCCTGGAAAGGCACTATTCATCCTTCTCCCAGCCTGACTTCCAAACAAGTGTTTGCTTTCTACTTGAATCAAAATGCCCCTGATTTTTTTTTTTTTTTGAAAAATTTTGTTCCTGGACACCCCTCACCCAGCTTTCCCTAATGCTGACATCAACACTAAGAAATTCACACTGTTACAGTATTGTCGTGGTGTGTCTCCTTTGTCTGCAATCTGACAGTTTCTCAGTCTTTCCTGTTTTTTTAGGACCTTGACACTTTTGAAGATACCTGGTCAAGTATTTTGTAGAATATCCCCAGTTTGGGTTTGACTCGTGTTTTCTCATGGTTATAATAAGGTTAAGGATTTGGGAAAGCATACCACATAAGCGAGGTACCGTTTCACTGCATGATGTCAGCATGCACAGGACATTCATAGGTCTCACTACTGGTGATGTTAACTCGATCACTTGTTTTATGTGAAGTCTGTGGGTTTATTCCACTGTAAGGTATTGTTTTTTCCTTTTGTAATTAAATATTTAGGGGGATCTGTGATGTTTTCACTGAAGAAATTGTCCAGACCTTTTTTCCCCCCTTGAAAATTGTCTTACTGATGGCACAACCATTGTGTAGTCAAAGCCATGGTATTAGAGGCCTAGAAATGAGATTATCTTTATATGAAGAGCAACCAAGTATAAGATCCATGTATCTATCCTATAAATGAAGGTTCTGTTCAAGGCTTTAAACCCACATTTTCCAGGGGGAAAGAAACTATAAAAGAGACAAAAGAAGCATATTTATTGATGACTGGGACATACATATAGTGGGTAACATTGATGGTCTCTCAATTCCTGATTACCATACCACTTGAATTCAGGCAATCACTAATCCTAAAGCCGGGAGCACAGATACTCCCAAATTTGCATTTGTTATAGGTATGAAAGGCATTTTTTTTCTGGGGCTCACCTAAAAGGGATGACCACCCCATTTTATTTAATTTTATTATTTTTTAAAGATTTTATTTATTTGAGAGAGAGAGCACAACCAGGGGGAGCGGCAGGCGGAAGGAGAAGCAGGCTCCCCGCTGAGCAAGGACCGGGACACAGAACTCGATCCCAGCACCCTGGGATCATGACCTGAGCTGAAGGAAGAGGCCCCAAGCATCCCATTTTAATCAGAATTTACTTTCCAGCTGATCTTCAAGACTGACATAATTGAGGAGTAAATTACATGGAAAATATTTCTGTGGAAAATCCTGTGACGTGACACTCGTCTTAGAGGTAGGTATAAAGATAGTTTTAAAGATTTATTAGTTAGTGATGAATGCTCATACTATAGAAATATTCAAAGAAAAAAAAAGAAACGTTCAAAGGAGAACAGGTATGAAAGTCTGTTTGCCTGTTTTTGCAGAGCAAACTAGCCTTGCAAGGCTAAAGATACATCAACACTTTCCCATGATCGATAATTCCCAGGTGACACAGAAACAAGAACTCCCTATAAAACTTTGATCCACAAATCTGGCTAATATTACCAGATCCAATTATACCAAATATCCTATTTGAGAAAAATTTTGGAAGCTGAGGGAGAATATTCACAGTAGTGATCCCGTGGGGAAATTTTTGGAGTCTTTTGCTTTTTCATTTATGGTTCCCGACTATTGGATTTTATTTATTTATTGACTCTGATCAGGTACTACTTTAAGTTGAAAATAAGACAGGGAATTTTTAAAAATCCTATTTTTAGTAAATACTAAGGCGTTGCTATAGCCTTGCTATAAGTGAAATGAAGGTCAGAACACAATAAATTAATCTCAGTAGAGGTTAGTTACTGAAGTATCCAGAGGACATTGGTAAAGGGTAATTGTTCTACGACAAAAGCTTGAGAAAGGGATTCTAAGTTTGTGTGGGAGTCCGTGGATGCCAGAGCACGTGGTTGGTGAGATGTTTAGCCACCACATAGATTTTTCCATCTAGAAGTTTATAGTTTAGCAAAGCAAAGGTTGAGAAGACCTTTTTTTGTTCATTTAGATTTTGCATTATTTAGAATTGTGCCCCAAAATTTAAAATTAGAGAAAGGGGTCCAAGGTGAAATAATTTTTCTGTTCTGTGAAAAGTAATGAAAACTCATTGACAGGAATGGTATCTCACTGAACAGTTGCAAGTTGTTTTTTTACATAATTATTTGCTATAAACTGGAGTACCTATTTATGAAAAAGCCAAAGGGGAAAATGCCTTAAAAAGTATTATAGATAGAATAAAAGGGGGTCAGTGAGATTTGCTCAGGCCTCACCCAAGAGTAAAAATTCCAATTCCTCTTCAGAGGATTACCTTCCCCCCAGCACCTGGGCTCTCCCCCTTCCCACTCATTCAGAAGAATAAAGGCCTGTATTCCCTCCTGAACTCTAAGTGAGCTGTTCAGTATGTGTAACGCCACCACTAACACAGAATCCTGGCAAATTAAATGGTAGGTAAACATGGGAACAGGATACAGAATAAGTAAACATGAACAGGATACAGCTTTCTTGCAAAAAAAAAAAAAAAGCCAATATTTAACAAATGTTACTCCTGATGAAACACATTCATCAGTTGGCTTTTCAGACATTTTTCTGTTTAAGAAAACAGTCTACATTAAGTGTCTCAATAGTAAACAGGGTCAGCTTTGAAAAGATACTTTTGTTGCTATGTTGGAGGAACATGCTTGTATAAAATTATTAAACGGTTAAGTACAACAGGGCTTGCATCTGATTTCTTAGGGCCCTTTTGTTTTCTTGCCATTAAGCTTATTCTGGGTTCAAAACAGGGCTTGCTCCTCAGATAATGATGTGCGTGGTGGTAATAAAAATTTAAAAAGTAATTCTAGAAATGCCTAGGGGAAAACTTTTAATAATTCTTGTGCAACTCTTTTGAGGTTTTTTTGTTTCAGCTTTGAAAAGTCTTTTACACCATGTGTTTCTCATTTCCACTGCCGTCCCACCGTGGAGTCGCCCCACCAAGATTCCACCTGTCTCCTCTTTCCCCTCCAGCTCCCGAAGTTTCCTTTCCCCGAAGGCGTAGGCAAGCATTCCTCAGCCAGTGGATTCCTCAACTGGCTTTGCCCGGCTCCACGTGACCTCCCCTAACACCTGTACACGGCTTTCCGCTCACAGCGCCCCCATCCCCTCAGCCAGGTACCGACCCAGCCCTGCTCCCCCTCCCCTAGGAGGTCACGATCCCGGGGCGAGCCTCTCTCGGGCCGGCAGGGGAGGGGCCGAGCTACGGCCACAGCAGCTGCTCAAGCCCTTGCAGCCTGATTATCACATGACTCGACGGCGGCGGTAGCCGTGGCAGCAGCAGCGCCGGCTCTGCCGGCTCTCCGGGTGGGCTCAGTTCCGCTCACGCAGGAGTCAAGCGCAGAGGGCGGGGAAGGGACCTGCTGCCGTTGCGGTCGCCTAGCCGCTCCCGGAGCGCGTGGCGTCTCTCCGGGCCCGACCGGCCCGCTCCATGCCGCTCCGTTGCGGAAGTGTAGCGGGGGAGGCGGCGGCGGCACGGAGCGCGGGAGGCCGGGGCCCGGCCCCCTGCAGCACTAGGCTCCGGGAGCCGCGCGGCGCGCCCCAGCGGCCCGGCTGCCTGTGCGCCCGGCGCCCGCCGCAGCCTGCATGCCCCGCGCTGCGCCTCGTCGGGCCCCCGCCGCCGCCTCCTGCTCGCACCGCTGCTGCCGGGCGCCGGAGTAATATGCTCACTCGAGTGAAATCTGCCGTGGCCAATTTCATGGGCGGCATCATGGCTGGCAGCTCAGGCTCCGAGCACAGCGGCGGCGGCTGTGGAGGCTCGGACCTGCCCCTGCGCTTCCCCTACGGGCGGCCGGAGTTCCTGGGGCTGTCTCAGGACGAGGTGGAGTGCAGCGCCGACCACATCGCCCGCCCCATCCTCATCCTCAAGGAGACCCGGCGGCTGCCCTGGGCCACTGGCTACGCAGAGTGAGTGTAGCGACACCGGCGGCGCCCCTGCTCTCCTCGCGGCCCTTCCCCGCACGGTTCCAGCCCTCCTCTCTCCTTCTTCCTCGGCCCCAGGGCCCTCCAGGGACTGCCGGCGTTCAGGCCTCGGCGGGGACCTCTTTACTTACACTGGCCGTTCCTCTCTTTTCCCTCTCCCCCTTCCCCCATCCCCAAGGACGCAGCGTCTCCAGCCTGGGTATGGGTGGTAGATGGTGGGTGGCAGTGCTGGACCGTGGGAAAGCTAAGGTTGGACGGGTCCGTGAGTCCGGGGGCTGTGACACTTGGAAGAAAGTGCGTAGAACAGCTCTGCTGAAGTTTGAAGCACAGTAGGCAAATCTGGTATCAGCGCCCACCCTCCCAAAAATCTTTGCGCCTCCGCATGAAGTTTGTGGGGTAGAGTCGGGAGGAGCTGTCGCTGCGCTTGGGGAGTGGGGGTGGTGGTGGTGGCGCGCGTTGGTGTGCGAGGTTGCACATTTCATAAGGGCTCAGTTTCTCTGACTTAGCCTAGGAGCTTGCTCCCTTCTCCCTTACCAGGTAGTAAAACCCTGAGCTTTCGGTAAGTGCCAGTACTATTTCCCCCAATCCACGGGGAGGGGGAAACTTATTTCGGCTGTCTAAGGATAGCATTTTGGTAATCAGCTTTGGCGATTAAGCGAACGTTTGAGTGATTTACTATTTCAAGAACTGATTCAGTTAGGTTGACGACCCGGAGTGGAACGGGGAAAGGAGGATTTTAATGGCCTTCCCCCACCCCCAGCTACTCCTCCATTGACTATTAATGACCATCTTATGAATGGTAGGATAAGTAATGTTTTTCACCCTACTCAGCGTTATGAAACTGGGAAATTCGGAGAGTGGAATTTAGAAGACCAGAGAGCCGGGCTTAACAATGACCCTGTGGGTGCACAAGTGCATGCAAAACCCGGGTGCCTGGCACACCTGGCCCTTTTCCTTTAACTCCATCCGCTCTATAATCTTGGCCCTCCCCGATCCGCGAACAGCACCGCTCGCTGATTGGTTCGCCCAGGAACCAATCAGCTCTCCCGACGCCTGGGCGCTTTGATGCTGACCCTTTTCTGGTGGCCCGGATACCCCCGGGCAGGCATGGTTCCCGAAGCTCCGGGTTCCGGTGCGAGAGAGGGCAGGGAAGACGCCCTAACTAGAATCTCGAATTCCTTTTTCCTTCCCTTTCATCAGATGGCCTTTTCTCCATGGGTTTTAATAGAAAACGTGAATAAATGGGGTAGGCGACGGGAATGTGAAAAATGGTGAGAAAACAAGTGAGAACGCAGGATGCTAAAACAATGAAAATTAACACACAATAAAGGAGAAGTATGGTAGAGAACATCGTATGGGGAGAGGTATAAGATAGCATTTAACTTCCAGGAGAAAGCCAAGGCAAAAATGAACACCTGTGTAAGGAAAAAGTGTCTGCCCAAACACACCAAACACTGTTTTTTGAATGAAATTTAAAATTTTATTTTATTTTATTTTTGTTTAAAAGCCCATTTAGAGGTATTGCAAGCAAAACAGCTTGGAGGCATACTCCACTTCGTCCTACAATTGTGCAGGTGGGGGCCCTTGTGCCTACCAAAAAACCCAAACTACCTGGCTAGTTGTCACTCCAGTGGGTTTCCCAGGGCAGGGGCACCTGTCTGAGACACAGAATGACGAGCAAATGGTGAGAAAGTTCTGCGAAGTAGGAAGGAAGATGTTAAAACACATGTGAAAGCTACTTGGTCGCAATAAAAGGAGAGCCTCAAACAGGAAGAAAAGGAAAGGGGAATAAAACAACAGGTTTCAGAATGTTTGGATCCTATGGCAGGTACATGATGTGGCAAGGACTATAAAGAGTATCAGGGAATCTGAAATGAGACCTATAGCCGGAATTGATGGGACTTAGGGGCTCTGCCCCCTCTTAGGTGGGCCTCCCATTTCCTTATCTCTAAGAAGTTCACCTTTTCCTAGACCCCGAAGTGAGAAGTGTTCAAATTGAAGGTTACAAAGGCAACTGTAAAATGTTTGATTTTAAAAATAGGTTATAAAAGTAATACATGATGTGGGAAACAAAGGCAAAAGAAAAAATTAAATTTCCTTGCTGCTTACGGCCCATTGACAAGTCCTTGAAACAGGCAGAGTGACTTCCTCTAGAAACTCAACTGCCTCGATGTTGTCACTTTCCTAAGGGCAAGGGATGATCTTAGGCCAACCCCCCAGGACCTGTAAGTCTACTTTAACATATAAAAATTCCCTTGGAAGTTTCTTTATCTCTACTCTCCAAGATACATGTTAGCAGTCATCCCCCAAGCATATGGCCCACTGATACACATCCGAAGGGTCTCATGACTAAGGTTTTATTAGACACTAATAAATGACCTTTATCTAACAATTGCTAGCCCCCCTCAAGCTCCTGGAGACCTGTTTCCAAAATTCCTTAGAGATTTATGCTATCCCTAACCCCTCCCAACTTGAAAGTACATAATCTCCAATCCTCACAACCCCAATGCAGCCCTTATGGCCCATGGGTCCTGTCCCTGCGCTTTAATAAAACCACCTTTTTGTCTCAAGAATTCTTTATTGGCCATCAGCTTTGGACCCCAACATTGCCTATATCAGTACATACTGGTGAACTCAAGCAAAGACCCATACATATACAAATGTAGGCACCCCCCCCCCACACACACACACATTCCCTAGGGGGTAATGACCATAATCTAGTGTTTGGTGTGTGTGCCTTTCTAGATTTATTTAGATGCACTCATAAATATATGTGATATGTTTTTTTTTCTTTCCAAGATAGACTCATACTAAGTATGTTATTCTATAGAATTTTCAGAAAAACACTGTGTCATGGACTTTATTCCAAGTCAGTACATACGGAATTGCCTCATTCTTTTAAAATATATACATAGTACTAATAATAGCTAACAAAGTTGGTGGTTACTGTTTAGTGCTTTCACTCTGTCCAGATTTGTATCCTATCATTTGATTCTCACAACAACCCTTTAAAGTAGGCAGTAACATTTGCGTTTTCTATAAAATAGAAATTATATATATATATATTAGGATACAGAGGCATTGGGTGGTTACACAACTTTCCCAGAGTCCTACCACCTTAGCAGAGCCTGTATTTGAACCGAAGCATGATTCCAGAACCCACACCACCAAACTGCCTCCTTACGCTGTACTGAACTCTGTTGCATTCATCTGTACCCAGGATTAACCACCAATGTTATCTTGCCACAACCCTCTGTCAGAAGTACTGTACTGCTTCCTCAAACCTTGCACTATACTTACTCTTCCTGCAAAAACACATCCTGAATGGTCAAAATGGCTGAAATAGGGAAGGGAAGAGAAAGACCTGTAGGGCTAGGATCAGAGGCTGCAACCAGTAATTCTGCCCTTTGCTACATTATCTCCTGGAAGGAGGAATTACCTTTGTTTTAGCAGGTACCCAAGAGGGGTAGAATTGGTAGGAAGATTGCTCAGATAATGGGGATAAGGGAATGCTAGTGAGTCAAGACCTGAATCAGAAGCGGTTTGCTTACCTTTCCAGAAAGTAAGCTACTTTTCCCTTCCCAGAGGAAGAATTGGCATCACTCTGTGAATAAGGAGTTAGAGGAGAGTTGAACTCTAGCGCTAACCTTTTGGATAGCAGAAAAATTAAGGAGAGATGTTCTATTTTTTTAGCCACTTCTTGTTAATCCTTTTCAAGAAGAGATTCTTTATAGGTTATAGACCTAGAGAATTAGCTTAAGCAATCCTTGTAAGACTCGAGGATCCAGAAATTGAAGACCCTCACTTATTAATTCGGTATTTATTGGCGTTGTGCTGAGTGGAATTTCCTGGCTACTCAAAAAGCTTTCTTTTGTGGCTCAAGAGTTCCAGGGCTAAATGTTACGTCCTAAGGCCGTGTGAAGCATTACAGTTACAGGTAACATCCACAGAGCTAAAATATATATATTTTTTAAATCTCCATTAGCAAGTTTTATTTTTTAATTTGGCTTTGAAATTACGGATTGAGACTGTTAGAACTGCTCGGAGACAGGCCATGGAAAACAGCAGCCTGAACCAGAGACCCCACAAGGCAGTTACTTCCTTTCTCTCTCCACAACTTTAAATACCCGCCAAGTGATCCCTGTGCTTCAAGGACCTGAAAGTTGGTTCAGTTTTTAATAGGTTGGGAGCCCATTTGACTTCCTCTTGCCCAGTTTGTCCAACCTTTCTCTCGTCAGTGGTCAGCTGGACTTAGAGTTACAAGTGGATATGGAATTGGTGCCCGAAACTCTGAAAAGACCAGAGAGCATGTAATTGCATGGAAACAGCACATTCACAGCTTTGTCAGTGATAAATTTTTACTTGTGCAGAAAGAAAGAATTCTATCAGAATTTTACTTAGGTTATAGCTATAACTGTACAATTTTTTTTTGTTCTAGTACTTTTATAAAAGTGACTCAGACATGGGTACAAAAAAAAAAGCTACTTTTAAGTTCTTTGTGTCTCACAAAGTTCAAAATTGTGTTGCAATAACCTTGCTTAAATCCAGCAAATAGCCCACAGTTATTTAGATTTGTTTTGGAATCTGTAGGCTGTTCTGCCTTCCCAGCTGTTGGCATTAATTAACAATTACCAATAAATCACGTTGGTTGGCTGTGCAGTTGTGATGACAGAGAAACCACTATTTCTCTCTTGACCCAAAGCTCAGAAATCCCCTGGTCTTTCATTTTCCCTTCTGACGTCCTCTAGCACACCCACTCCTCTTACACCTCTTAGCAGAGCTCCTGCCTGAGAACTTCCCGTTTAACTTTGGCAACGGAAGAATCTCGAGGTTCTCCACTTCTTCTTGCATAAAGATAAAAAGAAATGGACTGTGGAGGGGGGTGTCGGATTTCACAAAACTCTCCGTAGCACTTATTTGCAGATGAGTTAAAATTTCGAAATAGCCTAAAACATTTCACCTACCTTTCTGGTAGCCTGCAAAAGGTATTAATTTCCTATTTTAAACCAGGCAGTTAAACTCTCCTCCCTTTTCAGATTTCTTTTTTATTTTAACTTTTTAAGTTTAAATTCAATTAGTTAATATAGTATCATTAGTTTCAGAGGTAGAGTTCAGTAATTCATCATTTGCATATAACACCCAGTGCTCATTACATCACGTGTCCTCTGTAATGCCTATCGCCCAGTGACCCCATCCCCCCACCCTCCCTTTTTCAGATTTAATATCATAAAGAAGTCTTCCCCTCCAGGATGGAGTTTCTGGGCTGTCCCTTAGGAAACTGGATCAGCTTCCTTCAAAGACTAGTGATGCTCTGGCCGAGCGTTTAACCATTCTGAGCGGTTAACCATTCTGAGCGGTTGTGTAGCTGATAAATTAAAACTGATGGCATATTAGAATTGTTTTCTAAAAATATATTATTTTTATTTTTTTTAAAGATTTTATTTATTCGAGAGAGAGAACAAGCAGGGAGGAGAGGGAGAAGCAGGCTCTCCACAAGCAGGGAGCCCAATGTGGGACTCAGTCCCAGGACCCCGAGATCATGACCTGAGCCGAAGGCAGACGCTTAACCGACTGAGCTACCCAGGCGCCCCTAAAAATATATTATTGAAGACAATTTTTTATTGAGATATGATTGACATAACATTAGTTTCAGATGTGTAGTATAATGATTCCATATATGTATATAGTG
The DNA here is from genome assembly GCF_017311325.1 of Ursus maritimus. Classification (NCBI taxonomy): domain Eukaryota; kingdom Metazoa; phylum Chordata; class Mammalia; order Carnivora; family Ursidae; genus Ursus; species Ursus maritimus. The sequence goes on along the minus strand of NW_024424564.1, from coordinate 6,053,824 downwards.
TGAAATGATCACAATAAATCTGGTTAACACCCATCACCACACACAGTTACAATTTGTGTGTGTGTGTGTGTGAGATGAGGGCTTTTAAGATTTAGTCTTGGCAACTTTCAAATACACAATACAGTACAGTATTACTAACTGTAGTCACCCTGCTGTATATTACATCAGGCAGGATGTATTTTATAACTGAAAGTTTGTTCCTTTTGACTACCTTAACCCATTGTGTATACACACACACACACACACACACACACCCACCCAACCATTCACCAGTCTGTTCTCTTTATGAGTTTTGTTTTTGTTTTAAGACTTACACACACAGTGAGATCATATAGCATTGTCTTTGACTTATTTCGCTTAACATAATGCCCTCAAGGTCCATCCATGTTGTCACCAAATGACAGGATTTCCTTGTTTATGGCCAAATAATATTCTATTGTGTGTATATACCTATATATATCACATATATTTTTATATGTCACATATATATATTATATATATGTGATATATGAATAGGTATATATACACACACAGCACATTTTCTTTATCCGTTCATCTATCAGTGGGCACCTAGGTTGTTTCCATGTTTTGACTATTGTAAACAATCCTGCAATGAATATGAGGGTGAAGGTATCTTTTTGAGTTAGTGTTTTCATTTCCTTTGGATAAATACCTAGAAGTGGAATTGCTGGATCATATGGTAGTTAGATTTTAATTTTTTGAGGAACCTCATACTGTTTCCCATAGCATACCAATTTACATTCCCACCAGCAGTGCATAAGGGTTCCCTTTTTTCTACATCCTAACTAATGCTTGTTATCTCTTGTCCTTTTGATAATAGCCGTCCTAACAGGTGTAAGTTAATATCTCATTGTGGTTTTGGTTTGCATATCTCCGAGGATTAGTGATGTTGGGTTATCTTTTCATGTTCCTGTTGGCCATCTGTTTGTCCTTTTTGGAAAAAAAAGTCTATTCGATTCTCTGCCCATTTAAAAAAATCAGACTTTTTTGTTACTGAGTTGGATGAGTTTTTATATATATATATATTTTTTGGGTATTAATCCCTTATCGGTTATATGGTTTTTAGATATTTTCCTCCATTCAGTAAGTTGCCGTTTCATTTTATTTTATTGATGGTTTCCTTTGCTGTGCAGAAGCTTTTTAGTTTGGACAGTCTCACTTGTTTGTTTTTGCTTTTGTTGCCTTTGCTTTTGGTGTCATACCAAAAAATTGTTGCCAAGTCCCATTTTAAGGAACTTACCACCTATTTTTTCTTTTAGGAATTTTATGTTTTCAGCTAGCATTCAAGTCTTTAATCCATTTTGAGTTAATGTTTGTGTATGGTGTAAGATAGTGGTCCAGTTTCATTCTTTTGCAGGTGGCTCTCCAGTTTTCCTTATAACACGTATTGAAGAGACTGACCTTTCCCCATTGTTTGTTCTTGGCTCCTTCATCATAAATTAATTGGCCATCTATGTATGGTTTATTTCTGGGCTCTCTGTTCCATTTATCTATGTGTCTTTTTATGCCAATACCATGCTATTTTAATTACTATACCTTTACAATACAGTTTGAAATCAGGAAGCATGATACCTCCAGTTTTGTTCTTCTTTCTCAAGATTTGTTTCGCCATTTGGGGTCTTTTGTGGCTCCTTACATATTTTAGGGTTCTATTTCTGTGAAAAATGCTATTGGAATTTTGATATAGGGATTATGTTGAATCTATAGCTTGCTTTGGACATTTTAACAGTATCTTTCCAGTCCATGAGCATGGATTTGTATTTTCCATTTGTATTTTCTTCACTTTCTTTCATCAGTGTTTTATAGTTTTCATTCACAGGTTTTTCACCTCTTTGGTTAAATTTATTTCTAGGTATTTTACTCTCTTTTGGTGTAGTTGTAAATGGAGTTGTTGTCTTAAGTTCTCTTTCTGCTAGTTCATCATTAGTGGATAGAAATACAACTGATTTTTGTATATTGGTGTTGTATCTTGTATCTTTACTGCATGTGTTTATTCCAACAGTTTTTTAGTGGAGTCTTTAGGGTTTTCTATTTATATCATGTCATCTGCAAATAGTGGCAGTTTTGTCTTCCTTTCTGATTGGGATACCTTTTTTCCTTTCCTTTCTTTCTTTCTTTTTTTTCTTTCCTTTTCTTTCTGTCTAATTGTTCTAGCTAGGACTTCCAGTACTATGTTGAATAAAAGTGGTGAGAATGAATATTCCTGTCTTGTTCCTGATCTTAGAGGAAGAACTTTCAGGTTAGCACCAGTGAGTATAATATTAGCTGTGGACTTGGCATATGTAGCCTTTATTACATTGGCGTACATTCCCTCTCTACCTACCTTTGTTGTGAGTTAATTTTTTAATCATAAATGGATGTTGAATATTATCAAATGCTTTTTATGCATCTATTGAGATGGTCCTTTGGTTTTTATCCTTTATTTTGTTATTGTGTATCACATTAATCGGTTTGTATGTATTGAACCATCTTTGTTTGCATCCCTGGCATAAATCCCACTTGATCATGGTGTATGATAGATCCTTTTAATGTGGTGTTGAATTCAGTTAGCTAATATTTTGTCGAGTTTTGCATCCATGTTCATCAGGAATATTGGCCTGTAATTTTCTTTTCTTATGGTGCCTTTATCTGGTTTTGGTAATGCTGGCTTCCTAAAATGTATTTGGAAGCATTCCCTCTTCTTTCATTTGGAAGATTGAGAAGGAAGGACAAATTATTTTTAAAGGAAGATGTATTTTAATTCTAGATATTTGGTTGTTGTCTTTATAGTTTTCTCTGATTTGTTTAATCTGAAAGAGGATTGATTCCTCTCTCCAACCCTTGAATTTATTTTTGAACTACTTTTCCTCTTTCAGGAGATAAATGCTGTTCATCTGCTTCCATTCTTTCATTCAGTCAATGAAATCACTGCATTCTTACTATGTGTCAGGTATGGGTCCTATTCTGGGCCCATATTATAAGACATACTGTCCTCAAGAAAATTTTATGTCAATAGTCTTTCCCCTTTTAGTGTCAATCTTTGAAATTAAAGTGAAATCGTGGACTAATAAGGTTGAAAGAGGCCAGCGTTGGGGAGGGCAGGGAGGGTGTTTCTTTTTTTTTTTAATGTCTTTTTTTTTTTTTTTAAAGATTTTATTTGACAGTGACAGCCAGCGAGAGAGGGAACACAAGCAGGCAGAGTGGGAGAGGAAGAAGCAGGCTCCTAGCGGAGAAGCCTGACGTGGGGCTCGATCCCAGCGTTCTGGGATCACGCCCTGAGCCAAAGGCAGATGCTTAAGGACTGCGCCACCCAGGCGCCCCTTATTTTTAATGTCTTAATGCCTCTGGGCAATTTTAGATCTCAGCATTTGGAGCCTTTAAGTCAGAGGGCAGAAGTAAACTATTCTTTCCAGCAAGCACAGTGATTAGCTGTCAAGTTCTCTGTACCTGAAGGTCCCGAGACCTTTATACATGCTTGTACAAAGGCATGAGTAAAGAAAAAAGTTATTCTGACACTTGTTAAAATGGTAAGGAAGACTTTATTCAAGACTGTTGGCAATAGGGGCATTTTAATAGGGGAAAGAATTTAGACTCAACTCCAAATGCAGCACAGACAACTGGGAATTTATAGCCAGTGAGCAGAGTTGAGGACTTTAGTGGATGGAAAATTACTAAGAGGAGACATCATGGGTAGGGAGATTCTTGCTGAAGGCAGGTCAAGGGCTTAGACTTCAAGGTAGGAGAGGAGGATTTGAAGGGCAATCAGATTTGACTGTAAGTAGTGATGTAAAGAACCAAATCCATAATCAACTATTGCCAACATTTTAATAAATAAAGAATATTAAAAGCTCAAAAGGGTAGAGGCAAATAATCTCAGCAAAAGAGCAGTTTTTGGTTTTTTTGAAAATGCTATGATATTGCTAGTTTTCTAATTTTTCACAGACCCGTAAAACTACATATTTTTCCTGCCGTAGAGGATTCCTAAGGCACTTTACAGTTTTAAACTTTGAGAGTTCCTGAGGTTAGGCTAAGAACCAGTGTCTTTCCTTCTAGGCTGAGGTCTTTCCAGTGAGGCCTACTGTCTTCCTTATTGTGATTACAGTTTTGAATTATTTTTCCGCAGCACTTGCTGACGAAAATTTTCAAACATGCAGAAAAGTTGAAGCCATTGTACTCTTAGCACCCAGATGGCCGCCATGCAGATTCTGCTGTGTGCATATTGCCGTATTTGCTCGATCACTTGCCTTGCGTCGGTCTATTATTGTTACTTTTAAGTGGATGTTTGCATTAGTCCAGCGGCTTTGATTTATGCTATTGAGGTATTTTCCGTAGTAAATCAGAAATGAGGATTAATAGCTATGACAGTCTCAGTTGAGAAAACTACCCCACAGTTGGGTCCTCATCCAAGTGGGGGGTGCCAACCCACATTTAACTTTTATTCCATTGGTACCCTGCAAATGATCCCTCAGTCCATATGCCTGTCATCACTTGGCATTCACATAACTGAGAGCTTTAGATGGGGTCAAATTGAAAATGAGAAATAGATGACCTGTCTCTTTGCTGTGCTCCTGTTTAGTTAAAGCAGGAGGAAATTTGTTCAGGACTCGAGTCATTCCTCCTGTCAGCTGGTAGCCGGGCAGGTGAATGCTGTGAGGAGTGGTCTGTTGTGTAAAGACGAATGTGTTGCCTGAGAATTGCTGCTGATGAATAAAGACGCCTTGTGCTGCTTTCCTTCCTTCGGTAGATCTTGTCCAGCGGGAGGCTTAGGGAAATCCAAGTACCTGCCTAACTGCTTTTTTTCCTGGTGTGGTCGGATCACTTGGGTCTTCTGGAATGTGAATCCCTAGTGCTTTCTTTGTTATGCTGTTTCTGACTTAGTTTCCTCTAATTAGGCGTAAAGTTTAAGTGCTTACCTACCTGTATTTTCTCTCTGTGTGGACTTTATGCTTCCTTATTTATGAGAGAGACTAGTGATGCCACCTGTTACAGCTGTATAGCTCGGGATGACTATTAGTCCCCTGCTGTGTACACTTAAATGTAAGCGTCTGTTCTCCATGTATAATAGAAGAGGAAAATGCGGCTCAGAGAGAACCTAAGTTCCTTCAGAGTCTCACGCAGTCCCGCCATGCTGGTGACCGTCATGGAATCATTGAACCTGATCGTTCGCTGTGTGAGGTTATTTATTCCTAAAAAGACATCTTATTCCTATAAACAAAATGTTGCAGAAGAGTGTAATGCATTTTATTACTTAGAGGACATTAGTAAGGCTTAATTGCCAGGTGGCTTTAAATTAGGTAAGGGCATGTGAGCACATCAAGTTCTGCATAAAAGGATGCTTTTCAAAGCTTTCAAAAATAGTTCTGCTGAGCATAATAGACTTTATTAGTACAGGCGTGTGCCCTGAGAACAGTAGTCCAGACCTTGCCAAGTTACCATCTTAACTCTGAAGTGCCTTTTTTCATATTTTAATGTTTTTGGAGACCCTTAAGTCTTAAAACCAATCTGGACATTTTATGTGGTGGCATTTTCTAAAGGTAATACATCCTGTGGGCTACGAGTAGCTGCTCAGAAGTGGGTAATATACTGAGGAATTCTGAGTGATGGGGCACAAATCATGAATTGGGTTTTATAAGAGAAACCCTCTTAAAGTTTGCTTCGGGAGTCCTGTTAGACAAGCTCTTTACTGAAGTAGAATCAAGTTGTAGTGGGGATGTTGCAAGTTAGTGTGGACTTTGGGGGCCAACAAGGCTGCCAACAGTGGTGTAGTCCATCTTTGCTGGTCCTTAGCCCCGTGGGCTTGTGGGGGGACTGGCTTGCGGAGGGCATGCCTCAGTCAGGCCTGATGGGGCCTTGCTGGGTGGGGAGTGGCATCAGTCATCACAGGGCCGTGGGGCGGACAGAGACATCAAGCACTTGCCACGCCGAGAGGACCCAAATGGTTTGTGTACTCTTACTGGCCTTTCAGTAAGTTGACAGACATTTAAGCTATTTAAAAAAGGTGCCTCTTTACCATATGACCTTTTTTCATATAAGTATGGTAAGAAAAAACATCTCAAGTGATGAATTGACTTTTTTTTTTTTTAAATAAAATGCTGTGGATTATTGAATTACTGTCTTTAAGTGGTCCGCTGTGGTGTGCTAGTAGCCATTTTATGCCTTTTTAAATGTTGACAAGTTATGTTTAGAACACACAGCAAAAATAAAAGAAAATAAATGTTTAGTAGGAAGTAAATTTTAAGGTATGGTGAATATGAATAGCACATAAGAGGATGTCAGGGGTGGGAGGGAACAAAACTGGTATTACTATAGAAAGAACTATATTGAGGATTTTTTTTTTTTAAACATAAAAGGGAAATAACTACAATATTTTGTTGCAAATAAATAGCCTATGGGGATGAACTCTAAAATATAGGTTTGAGAAAAACAAAGAGCAATTTTATCAGCCTTTTAGGATGGCGTTCGCCCTGTCAAGTAGGGTGTGGAGGAGCCAAAGAGCCAGATTGCACCACCTCTCGGCACCCTTCCCTGTGATGATAGCTACTGGGGCCGGGCTGCCCTGTTGTTAGAACCAGGTGTCCAGAGCTGGGCTGGTGACTGAGTGCAGCTGCAAATGCGGAGAAAAGAGTTGGCAACTCGTACTACAGCAGCTGGTGTTTAATTTTTAAAATATCCAGGTGTCCGATGGGAATTACATGGGCCCATAGCTGAAGCCCTGCCTCTCCTCCTGTCCCGGTGTTCCAGGTTGTCTGGTCAGTGCTGGCAGAGGCCATCTGGCCCTTCCCTGCCTCGTCTACCACCTGAAGCCCTGCCTGATGCTTCGCCACCCTCAGAGTCACCACGGGGTGTCACTGAGCTCTGGGGGAGCTGTGGTTCCCCACCTTCTCACTGCCATGGACCCTTTTATTATTTTTCTTGGATGTGGATTGTAACCAGACCCATCATATCTTCTAATCAGCAGGAGGGGTGGGCGTGATGAGGATCGCGTTGAACTGGTTAACACTTTGGCCAAAGCAAAGGATTAATGTTTGTTTGGGTTCATATGTGAGTTCTTACTGCCCACAGTCTATTTTTCATTAACTTATTTTTTTTCCTTTAATACTTAAAATAGTTTAGGTTTCCTCTTGCTACCTTCCCGGATCCTTTAGGAGCCTGGACCTCAAGCTGAAACCCTCCTACCAGGCTTGGCTTCTGTCCCAGCCCTGGGTTTTGCACCAGCTGTGCTCCGATTCCTGTCAAGATCGTTTTCTTTGGGATTCAGATGTGTCACACCTTCCTTGAGCATGTCATTTCAAAGTCCCTGATGTCCTTTCCCTTGTTGAAAACTATGTTTTAATAGTTTTCTTGGCTCGCAACGTGCTGCAAGTTGCCTGAGACGCCTGATACTTGTCAGCTGCAAGTTTAATTAAACTCGTGCTGAGAATATTATCCTTTTTTTCTAGCAGAGTTTTGACCCTTGGGCAGAAATTTGTCTTGCAAAAAATTTTTATCATCCACTGACTGTGAGTGAGAAGAATTTTAAAACATCTTTAGCTGTCTATTAACCTGTCAAGATGGCATTGATTAGTCAGGAAAGCAGTTAACTTTTTTAAATGACACTTTTTTTCCCTCATTGCAGAATTGATCTGCATTCATTGTAGCACTTTCAAATTCTCATAAGTACTATGAACAATATAAAAATTATCCATAAATTCTATCACTCATAATTAACTTCAATTGATAATTTGTGTATATCTCTAAGTATATTTGTATTTACAAAATGGGATGATTCTACATACAGATTAGTAGTTCTTGCACTGCAAATAAAGTGACTATCCATGTAAATAAATATCATACTCTGTCATCTTTAATCATTGCATTGAATTCCATCTATGGTTTTGACAGATTTTTTTTTTCTTGGTGGTAACCTTTTTTTTGTTGTTGTTAACTATTATTAAGAGTCCTGGGATGATTATCCTTTTAGACAAATCTTTGTTAAGCCGTAATTTGAAAGGTGATATTTTCCAGGGAAAATGTTCAAAACGGACTTTCAAGTATTTCTAGTGACATTATTTAATAGTTTGAAAAGATGAGTGTTTCGATTGAGAGTTGTATTTGAGAAATGTTATATATTTTAAAATCCTTTACCAAAGTAGTGTTTTGATAAGCCAGGCTTACTGATTTAAGAAACAATATTGCTGCTTTTTCATATTTAGGATTGATTTTTAGGAAAAAGACCCTTAAGGACTAGTTTAAGACCCTACTCTAAAGAATTGCACGATGGTTCTGTCTTCAGAGCTAAAAGCACTCATTGACTATCATGCCTTTGAGAGATAATCAGTGACACATGTGGGTTTTTCTTCATTGCTTTAAATTTTAATGAATAATCTTGAGGGGGTATGGGCATTACCGTATACATTTTAATTGCTCTCATACTTAATGTAGAGTCATATACATCAGTCCTCAAATATTACATTGACCTGAAATAGTGGACGTAACCGGTATAGATCCTTCATTCTATCGGGTGATTTCAGATTATCTGCTCAACTATGGGAACACAACAGTTAATGCAGTACTTGCAAATTTCAGGTATCCATCGGTTCAGATGTTTGTTGGAGGCATAGCATGGTATTCTCTGAATCTGGACGGTCCTGCAGGAAAACAAGGGGAAAACCTCTAGCTTACAGACTTGTAGCTGGAAGTAAGTAGTAAGAACCCATCCTGCAGGACAAAGTAGGTTTCTGGGTACAGATGAGTGAGTGGCCTTTAATGGGAGGTCTGTCTGTCTGGATGCTGCGTTCAGAAACCCATTGAAGTTTCTGAACATTATCATCTGTTCAGCCTTTTTTTCCTCTACCTTATTTTCTTTGTAGTATTTTTGGTATATTCATAAGGCGACTGCCCATTAATCCTTTCTCCGTGCACAAACTGAGGCATTATTGAATTAGGCACACTCAAATTTAGTTCATCTCTGGATTGGATAATTTATGCTAAAATTTGCAGTTTCCTTTTGAATCAAAAACTCAAAGTCACCCAAGGTAATCGGCCCATTTCCATCTCTGACTAGCTCCGAGCCAGTAGCTTCTTACTGAATGTCATGTACATGTTGATATGGAGTTAGAATAAAGAAATTCTGTATTAAATTTTAATTTCACTAATTTCTATTCCTATGTTGGTATTGGTTCTTCAGCTGAGTCTGAGGAGCCTTTGTTTTTGTCAGCTGTACGTAAAAATGATACTGTACTGGAAATTAAAACTGAGAAAACATAAAAATATTTATAATTTCAGTTCATTTTTAGTGAAAAATAATCCTATTTTCTAAAACAAAAACCAAGTTAGTAAGAAGAGCCGTCTCCTTCTACACGTAGGAATCTTTTTAGTGTGGAAGACACTTGGATTCTGACCTGCGTCTGCATTTCATCCCTTGTACCATCACGCTCATGAGGGAACACCGCTTGGACTCCGGGAGAGGGGGACAGTGACAAAGGAAAGCAGCACCATAGCATTATGGTGAAAATCGTTTTGACCTCATGTGTCCCTTGAGAGGGCCTGGGAGACTCCAGCCATCCCTGAGAACTACCGGTGGGGAGTATAGTCAGCCCAACTGTAATGTTATTTTTTGAATTGTTTCTTTACAGCTAGAGAAACTTAGCCCACCTTGAAAGAGTTAGGGTTGGAATATAGTCCTTCCACTTCTGATATAAATGTTTGTACTGATTCTGGAGTCCACTTTTCCACGCTCTCTCTGGTATTTCTTCCCGACGGGCAGAGTACTTTGTCTTCTCCGGAGGGCCTGTGTGTCGTGTGCGTTTGGCTGTTTAAGACTGACGGACGAATGAGGGTTGCGTTACTCGTCTTTAACGTAATAAAAACTGTAGGGGCCAGAACTCACTGTGAAATATAAATCTTCAGTAAAATACAAATCTCAGGTTGACGGCAGTTCTGGAATGGTTTAATACTAGCTTAGCACTGGGATTTTTGTGTTTTTTTCTTCATTTGTGTTTTTATATCCTTGCCATGCATTTACTGTATACTTCCCATGGGCAAAGGAGCAAAAGTTACAGAGGGTTTAACCTTAAGTGGCTTATACTCTTGTTGGGAAGATAAATTCATGAAAAGATGAAAATCTAAGCATAGTCTATAACAGGAGTAATGTGTGCTGGGAGATTAGTATCTTGAAGAGGCAGCTTGAGGTCGTCTTGGCTCTTCTCCCAACCGGCTTGTGGCTTCAGCAAGCTGGTTCACTTTTTTAGCATTCGGTTGGCTTATTTATAAAGTGAGGTCATTGCCTCAGTCCTTTCTGGCTCTGAGGTGCCTAGAGAGGAAGCAGTGGCATAACAGAAGTTGCGTGTGCTGATTAATTTTGAGTGATTTTTGCATAGGATACTTGTATATGGTTCATAAAAAGGAATGCTTTTCTCTTTGCCATATTTGCTTTGTCTTAAATCTCTGAAGGATCCGTTGGCTGAATATGCATTTTAGCACACGGTGGAAGTGAACTCAAAATGTAATTACATTTGACTTCATGATACAAACTTCTAAATCTAACACAATAGTAAAACCAAGAATAATACAATGGTAAGTAAGGCTCTCCCTCCCTCCCCACCCTGTGCAACACTGAGGGAGTGAGCACTAAGCACAGATTATAACTGTTTCTAGAAAAAACAAAAATAAATAAACTTAAATAGCCTATCATGGATTAAAAGAGACTTAAGTTTTAGGGATTTTCCCTCAAATTCTTTTAGAGTAATGACGTATACTGTATCTGTCCAGAAAAGTTATGATTTGAAGTATTGCAGGCAGAAATGTTTCAAAATTTTATCAGTGAAGCAGATAAAATTATGGTGGTGAGGACTCCATCATAATTGTTTCCCATTGCTTCCACCTTGTCCTTTTTTGGGGCATGATTCAGTTATAGCCAAACTATAATTTGTAAAGTATGTCCATGTCTGAGTAGCATCTATAAAGTTTTTTTTTTTTAATGTGAAATTGGTTGAAATCTCTGGATCCTTCCAGAAAAAAAGGAATGAAGATCATAACCAGTTTTTAATTTAGTCCTCTGTTAGCCCCGTGTTGCCCGAGGGTGGGTGACCTGAGGACATCTCCGAAGTTCTCAGAATTGTGCTGTCGCTTGGTGCAGAGCTAATGTCCTTTGCTTTGGCAGTTACATTGCTGTGGAAAGCAGCTGTACTTGATGTAATTTTAATCAATACTTTGTACTTCTGCGTGGCCCTGTAGCTACTGTATCACTCTATTCTGCTCAGCATCTCTGACCTAAGAGTAAAGGACACTGTGTCTTGCTTGAAATTTGGTTTTGAGAACTCATCTAAGTCAAATTATATTTCAAAAGCACTGGGAAGCTTGCTACTTGAAATATATCACTGCAAGGAAATATATATTTTTTAAAGATTTTATGTATTTGTTTGAGAGAGAGAGAGCACAAGCAGGGGGAATTGGCAGAGGGAGAGGAAGAAGCAGGCTCCCCAGTGAGCAGGGAGCCTGACATGGGGCTTGATCCTAGGACCCTGGTATCATGACCTGAGCTGAAGGCAGACACCTAACTGCTTGAGCCACCCAGAAGCCCCAGGAAATATTTTCTCCATGTTGAGAATAGTTCTGTTAATCAGTCTTGGTTCTTTTGTGAGTTGAACTTTATGCTACATTTTTCTAAAGTGGAGGCTAACTCCTGGTATGTGCATCTCAAACATTAACCAGCGGCTAGCTAGCATCAGTAGCTTCTTGAAGGTTATCAGGGGTAAGTGGCTAAGGGTGAGTGGTTGGGATTCAGCCCATCTCGGCTTCCTCCCTAAAGTTCTTTTCGATACTCTTCTAGGATGGATTTACTTCATTTTTCCCATCTTTATTCATACCAGAACTGCTTGAGCTTCCATTTCTACTTATTCTAATTAAAATAGGAACTCTTCAAAACCGTGTGCTCCACTAGTTTTTTCCTCACAAAAAATATATGCTCTCAGTGTTTGAGCTTAAATTACATATCCTTTCCTGAGATACATTTATTTTTACCCTATCACAAAGCTGTGATTTACCTCACCTAGGAAGTTAATTATGCAGTTTTATAAGAAATTGACTATTTTATTCCATAAATATAGTTGGTTAGGCACTTCTGAATTGAAAGGAGAGCCATGTTCATTTCAGTCCATGTGGCCTTCAAGCTTTTTGGAATATGGTAGAGGACAGACACCAAAAGCAAAACAAAAGACGTTTAGATTGTATTATATTAGTAAATAGTTTGATCGTTAAAATTACATTTATTGAAGAAAATCTCCGGGTCCCTGGGTGGCTTAGTCAGTTGAGCATCTGACACTTGATTTCGGCTCAGGTCATGATCTCAGGGTTGTGAAATCAAGCCTCACATTGGGGCTTCTGGGGCTTTGGGCTCTGTGCTCAGTGGGGAGTGTGCTTGAGATTCTCTCTCTCTCTCCCTCTGCCCCTCCCCACTACTCGTTTGCACTCATACATGCACTCTCTCTCACATAAATAAATAAATAAATCTTAAAAAAAGAAAATCTCATCAACAATGCCCATTGTTAATAAGTCATGCTGGGTACAAGTAAAGCAGACTTTCAGCTAACTAGCTAAAAAACGATAAATTAATTTCCATTTTCAGCCAGCTAACACTTATTAAATTTCCACTGAATAAGAAGTCTTTCTTTTTTAAGATTTTATTTATTTATTTGACAGAGAGCGAGAACACAAGCAGGCAGAGGGGCAGGCAGAGGGAGAGGGAGAAGCAGGCTCCCCACTGAGCAGAGAGCCTGATGCAGGGCTCAATCCCAGGACCCTGGGATCATTACCTGAGCTGAAGGCAGACACTTAACCGACTGAGCCACCCAGGTGCCCCGGAATATAAGCCTTTCAAGGTTAAAAAATGCATTCCATCTTCAAGAATTTCGCAGGTTAACAGGGGAGGTATTGTGTGCATAACTATAATACAGTGATCTGCTCTGATAAAGGAAGTGATGAAATGCAATGGGGTCCAGCAAGTTGGAGTGGGGGTTCAAGAGAATGGGAAGGGGGTTAGCAAAGCTGACATTGATGGAACCCTGGAGTGGTAGATGGAGGAGGCATATTAGAGAGACAACAGCGTGAGTAAATACATGGTGGTATGAAAATGACTACTTCTGGGAATTCGAATAATCTTTTATAACTATTTGTAGGAATTCATTTGTAGAGAGAGGTTCCTCAGAGAAATCAGTCACCTGGAGCCTGGACCATCTGGCACTAGACAAATAATGATTCTCCCTTCTTATGGAAAGAGTGGGTACTGATCAAACTTTGATGCTCTTTAGACCTACCAAGCATGGCCTCTGGAAGCTTCCTGTAAGATTGGTGCTTTCCTTCATTATGGTAAGAGGAAACTATCTGAATGATGCCTTTGTACTTAGCAGTCCTGTTGGGCTGCTCCTGGAAGGCTCTACATTTTGTATTGAGTGGAGGGAAATCAAGGGGCATTGCTTCTCACAGAAGACCTGGTGGAATGAATGGAGGTCTATGGTGAATTCACTATGGACCACAACTTCTGCTACAGGAAAGGATATAATGAGGAGGGATATAGTCACTCATTTGCTGGTAGGATCACCTGGCTATGTTCTGCAGAAGCTCTGTGCAGTCCGTGTCAGTACCGCCTTGTGATTGAATCCCCAAGGAAGTGGAGCTAGTTCTGGAGAGCAGCGTGGTAGAACTCCTGAAGGCATGGCCGTAGGGCACAGGGTTGCAGACACTGCTGATGTGGCCTGCCTTTGACAAGAAATAAAGGACCACTGAAACCCTAAGCCAGTTTTTCTTTTGTCCTGGGATTTCTGATTCATGGCAATTAAAATCAAAGTAAAACTTACTCCAGGAAGTGTGGGACTTTTTTGACTCTTTTATTCCTTATTTTTTTTAGTGTCAGGCTTAAAAAAATAAAAAATGCAGAGAGGCCAGGGACAGGGCAAAAAAGGTAGATGGGGATGGAGATCGTGAAGGCCCTTGTGGTATCATGATCAGGAACTTTATATGTAACCAGTGAGCAGTCACAAGGGATTATTTTTTAGTAGGTGTTGGGAATGACGTGAGATTTGTATTTGGGAAAAATAATTGGCAGGCATGAAGAGAAACAGGTGAAGGTGAGGTGTGCTGTTGAGAGGAGAGAAGAGGGGACAGCTGGAGGGCTTCCAGATGTCAAGCTGGCAGGCTGTGGGGACTGACAGGGACTGAGGAGGAGGGATGTGGTGAAGACCTGGAGTGCTTCCTCTACTCTCATTCTCTTGTCTGGCCACCGGGGAGGCTTACACTTTTCTGCTGCCTCCCCGGTTGAATGAGCCCAGAAGACTAGTTCTGGCCAATGTGCTGTGAGCAGAAGTGAAGTGTCACTTCTAGGCTGATGCATTTCATTGTCCCTGTAACACCTTCCAGCATTATCTTCCTCTTGTACAATAATGAGGAGGCTGTGTGTCTCAGGTGGCTCAGCCAGAGGCTGGTGGGGCCTCAGTCAGTAGATTCCCTGTTGGGGCCAGGTGGCGGGGGTGGCCTGTAGACTTGTTTATGTCTTTGTTGATCAGCGTTTTTGGTATAAAGCCACTAAGATTTGGAGAATGTTTGTTACTACAGCATATCCTAGCTTGTCCTATGGTGTGGTACTTAGTAGCATACGTTTGTGGATGGAAGCTGCATGGAAAAGTGGGTTCCATTATATATTTAATAAGTGCCACTAGAGAAAAACACCCTGCAGCCATGCTGGGTTACAGTTAAGCAGGTTTCTTGGCAGGGTCTCTTAGAACTTTTAATCCACTGAGGTGAATTTTGAAACTCCAACCCGAGGGAGATGATGAATTGCTTCCTAAGCCTACCCTGACTACCAAGTCATTCATTTCCCTCTCCTTTCTTTGTAAGTGCACTTAGTAACATTTTGAAGAACACAGTTAAGGAAACAGCAGATTACACAATTGTAATGGTCTAGATGTGAACTAATTGTATAAAGCAAGAAGAATCCTTGACTGGAAGGGAAGGATTTCAGGGAACATTTGAAGGAAGGATGGACAGGAGTGGACTGACTGGATATTTTGAGGAAGAGTAAGGAGGTTATATTGTTTTAGTTACACCAGCTCATTTCTAGCTGATTTCTTCCCAGTCTCCACAGTGCCCTTCCAGACCTTTGTTCCTTTCCTCAAATTATCAGTCCTCTTCCTGACCCCTTTTGTGTGGGCAGAGGGTCCTACCTCCTCTGCTTACTGACTCTCTCTTCAGCACAAGCTCCTTTTCCAGTTCACCTTGGGATGTCTTCAACGTCATCCCTTTTTATTCCCTGCCATCTCGGACGGAGAGATGTCATGCCAAAATTGTTAACACCCACCCTCCCCCATCACATACATTCATACCTTGTCTTCCATTTCCTCATTTGTTACCTGTTTTCCTTTCCATTGCCTGGCCTTTGTCTGTAGATGTGTTAAGTCATTGCTGTTGGGTCAAGGAACATACTTGTTTTTCCAGTCTGCAGTCACCCCTTCAGGTTCCTGGGCGTACTATTGCTCTCTTTTCTGTAACCCCTTTATTTCCTTTCTTACGGAAACATACATGGAATGGCTACTCTGTGCCAGGAACTCTTCTAAGCACCAAGGACAGAAAGACAAATAAGACAAGCCTCTTCCAATTGGAGGACCCATCCAACTGAACGAGCCACTGCCGTGGGTTGTGCTGGGTGTCCTGACAGTGGTGCAGTGCAGGGCGTCATGGGGTGTGAGGCAGGGACACACAGCAGGCTGGGGATGTCGGTGAAGGCTTCCCACAGGAGGTGAGGCTGGAGCTGAACCTTCAAGAAGTCAGCCAGCTAGTGGAGGGGCTGAAGAGAACAAGTGTGGGTACCTGGAAAGATGAGAGAGGATGCACTTCAGAAACTGTGGGTGGTCTCCATGCAGTGTTTCTGCTACAGTGCTGCGTAGGAAGATGGTCAGTAGAAGTCACCAGTGACTTTTTAGATTCAAATGGTCACTTTAGAAATTCACTCACCCTCCACATCTTCACTGGGATAGTAACTGTTGCTGTTCGCTCTAGTCTGTGAACTCTTGTAGCTCTTAACCTCTGGACAACCCTTCCTTTTGGTTGTTTTTCTAGCCATGCTCCCTTTTCTTAGAAATCTCCCTTAAATACCAGTGGTGTTCCCAAGTTTTCCAGGCTGCCCTCCCCTGCCCCTTCTCTTCGCTCTGTTAGCAGTTTTATCTATACCCACTTTCTTTGGACTTTGGATTTATCGTCAGCCTTCCCTCTCTCCTGAGCTCTTTGCACTGTCCCCTCTGCTGTGGCCGTCCCTTCACTGTGCCTGCCTATATCGTATGCTTTGCATGAATCTGAATTTGTATTTGTTTGAAATGGGAGTGTAGATTACGGGAGTTGTAAAGGACACGGTAGGTATTCCATGCCCAGGTATCATTCTCGAGCTAATGGCTTTTGACAGCGCCAGGTGGAAGCAGTTGGATAATGCCGAGACCTCACTGTGTCCAATACCTATGAACAGCTGGGGAACAAATCTGCTTTTAGTTTCTAGAGCTACATGGGTTTGTTAATAAAATTCTGTTACGTTGTTTTTCTGGGAAAGTAGGTGTGTTCTTGTCCAATTACATTATGGTGGATTTTTTTTTTTTTTTTTTTTTTTTTTTTTGGTGAGTTGCCATATAATGAGGAATAACCTGTGTTTGTCTTGTTATCTTGGTTAAAGGAATCGAGTCTGTGTATTAATTTAGTGTTACTTTCTGTGGTGCCGTGGGTAGAATGTTTACGTTTCTGCCAAACCCCCTATGGTGGTCACTAATGCCATTCACCATTTATTTCCAGTTCTCCTCCTGGGCACACGGCTGTTCACCGTCTTCCCGGTCTTATCCTCTGTCCCTCTAGATTGTGGAGGCTCCGTCCCCCCTCTTAAGAAGACGTGAAGCCATTCT
Source organism: Ursus maritimus (assembly GCF_017311325.1). Classification (NCBI taxonomy): domain Eukaryota; kingdom Metazoa; phylum Chordata; class Mammalia; order Carnivora; family Ursidae; genus Ursus; species Ursus maritimus. Next base: position 6,036,914 of record NW_024424564.1, on the reverse strand, counting down.
AAAATGGACATGTGGAGTGTGTGAGAAATAAAATTTTGTTACTACCCAGTAATCTAGCCCATTTTTGCTAATGCACTTTGCAAATTTTGCAGTATTTGGAAAATTAGTTCCTGGTTGCCTGGACTATGAAAGTGGTTCTAAATTTTTTTAATATCTCAGGCAATAGGGACTGTGAAGAAATAATTTTCTGAGTAAATGACTGAGCTCTCTAGCTCACTAAGTTGGTTTTACTATGTTGTCTGAATTTCTAATTAGAGTCTTCTAATATAATCACCATTTTGTGGCATTACAGGCGCGCAACCGTATTATGTAATAGATGTCATCCTTTCCTTTTTTATTGGAAAAGGGTAACAGGTGAGTTACTCAGAGATTTAATAAGGATAGTCAACAGATGTTGCCAGGTACTGTGGAAGACTTTGGGATTAAATAGTAACCAAAGTAAGACATGGGCCTTCTAGAATTTAATTTAGCAGAGGAGATAAAGGATCAGGAGATACATGCTATTATAGGGGGACGCTTAGGCTGTTAAGGATGCTAAGGAAGGATTGCCTAACCCTAAGTTGTGTGTTGGGAAGTTTTCCTGGGTAGGTGACATTTGCTCATCTGTCCAGTGGATTTGTTAGACTCCTCTGTACCAGGTGATGTGATGGATGTTGGGGACACAGTGAAAAGGAAAAGCATGGTCGTTGCCCTTGCAGACCTTGTAGTCAAAGCTGAGACTGAGGGAGGAGTGATGATTAGTGGGAATGAGCCAATGCATTCCCTGGAAGTGGAAACCTATGTGCAAAACCTAAACGTAAGTAAATACTGAGGTCCAGAGGATGAATGGCTTTGCACACAGTAGCTCCAAACATACCTGTTAAATAATGCTGAATACCAGACTTAGGTAATTACATCCAGTAAGTGAATTGGACAAGATATAAACACATGTCCTGGAACTATAATATGTTATTAAAAAAAAAAAAAACCCAAACAAAAAACATCCCAAAACTTGACAGATTTTGAATGCTACATTTCATTAAGAAACTTGTTAAATTAAATGTGTCTTTTGGGAGAATAAGAACTACTACATAGAAGAATTTAAAATTTTGGCAAACTACTGTAGTTTTACAGCTTGTAATATTGTTGGGGGGGGGAAGGGTGGAGGGTGAAGATAGGGGGAAAGAAGTCAAGGACTATTCCAAAGCTTTTGGCCTAGAAACTGGGTGAATAAATGGTGGTTCCATTTTCCAGGAGTAAGTTAGTGGGGCCTGGCAGAGGGACTGATGTAGTATTTAAAAAATGGGCTCCAGAGCCCCTTTGCTCAAGTTCTAATCCAAATCTGCTCCTTCTAGCTGACACTTAATGGCAGTTTCCACATCTGGGAGCCAGGGATTAGTCTTAACTCCTAGGGTGTCGGTGATGATTAAACAAATGTGGGAAAAAGAAAACATAATAAATAGTTACTTGAAAGTACTTGTTTAATATATACTCCACTTTTCCTGAAAGCTCCTTCAGGTCAGGGTCTGCATCTGTTTTCCTTACTGCTCTAGTCCCAGCCCTATATAGGCCTGGTACATAAGTGCAGCAAATGACAATAAGGAAATAAGGGGGTCCTCCTGTAGGGAGGAAAAATAATTTTCCCTCCACCCTTCTGTGTTCTTGGCTGAGACCCACCCCTGTGATACAAGACAGATTACCAGGAGAAAGACAGAGCTTAATAACACATATACCTCTTACATACATGGGAAGTGCCCAGGAAAACTGAGTAACTCCCTGAAATGGCCAAAACTATCATCTTAAGTACGTCGTCTTTTCAGCTAAACACAAGAGACAGTGCTAGGGGAGAGTTATGGGTGGTTACCTGCTGAAGCACTGTGCTGGATGGTTGTTATGCAGATTTAAATCCTGGCCTTTTCCCTTGATAAGAGTTTCCAGAGATTTAGTCATCCTCCTGTTCTTGGTACAGAGGGGGAGACCTCCTTAAACACAGAGAGTTTTCTTATAAATGACTTTTATGAAAAAGAAACGTCTGGGTTTTCATGGCTTCTCTTGTGTTTGCTGTTACTTAAAAATAACCAGCTCAAGATAATCCTTATGCCAAAGAGGTGTGTCTTGAGGTGGCATATTCTGCTCCCCTTCAGTTCCAAAGAAATTGACTTGCCTAAAAGCAAGGGGTCAAGGAATAGATACGGTGCACTGTGAGGCCAGCTGGCTGGGAGTGCCTGCGTCTGGCTGCGGATCCACCTGTCTCCCGGCTACCACTCTGGCTTGGTGCTTGTCCGCTCCAGTTTACTCATCAGGTGGGTCACTTCTGTGTACTCTGCCTGGCTGGGACTTTAAGCCAGAGAAGTAGTGTCTTGAAGCTTAATAAAGCTAAGTCTTTGTTAGGTAATGCCCAATGTATTTGTTTTCTAGGGCTGCTGGGAAAATTTACCACAAACTAGGTGGCTTAAGGCAACAGAAATTAATTTTCCCACAGATCTGGAGTCTGGGAGTCTGAAATCAAGGTGTTGGCAGGTCTGTACTCCTTCTGAAGGCTCTAGGGGAGGACTGACTCTTTGCCTCTCTTGGCTTCTTCATGGGACTGTTGGCTCTCCTTGGCTCGTGATTGCATCACTCCAGTCTCTGCCTCTGGGGTCACCTGTCTCTTCTGTCTGGGTCAAATCTCTCTCTATCTCAGCCTAATAAAGACACTTGTCATTGGATTTAGGATTATATAAAATCACTGGGTCATGATCTTGAGATGTTTGTTTTAGCAGCAGGAAAAAAAAACAAGGCAAGACATTTTGGGTGTGAGTTTTTGTTTGGGCTGGGATGTTTATAGTATTCATTGAATTTAGGGAGTTTACAGGTTTGGCAGTTTTTGCCTTGATTTCCATTAGCACTCTCAATTTTCAATCTTACTGACTTAAACTCTCAGATATTTTCTTATATTGTACTTTTTATTATCAATTTTGTTCTGTTGGCTCTGCCTTCTTACCCGTGGTTAAAATACATTTATGTGCCCTAGCAAAATGTGACATTTTAATAACAACTATCATTTATTGAGGAAGCCTGTATCCCATGGGTAGATCATTAGGATTCTCTTTTATTTGCATGGGAGGCTTTATCTTTGCTCTTTGTTCATCATTTCTGTCTTCTGGGATGGTTTCTCAAGGTTATCCCTTGGGGTACTAATTTAGTTTTTTGTGGTATTTACTTCTGAAAATGAAGGTTGTCATTTCAGCAATTGCATTAAATTTTTTGTTCTTTCTTGTTCTTGTGTCATAGAAGCTGTATGTTTTTGTGCCTAGAAACAAGAATCAAATTTTTTTTTTCAAATTGGCTTTGGTTTCATCAAGTTAACTTTTTGGGGAAGTGTGGGCGTAAAAGAGGATATTTCTAAGTTTTGTTTGTAATTATCCTTATCGAGTGTGTGTGTAAAAGCAAAGCAAGTCCATTTGGTGATTCTTTTTCTGCATTGTGATTGGGGCTCGGGGCTATCTTTAGCCCAGGTGTGAGCTGGCTTCGTGAGTGAGTGACTTGTGCATGTAGGGTAGTCCTGGGAGTGCTTAAAGACTCTGTCATTGCCATCTTGAAATTTTTATAAATTTTGAACATGGAACCCCATGTTTTCATTTTGCACTGGGTCTTATGAATAATGTAAGCATTCCCAGCTATGTGGTACCTATGTATGAATTTTAAAGAGGAATCCATTCTTCCTGGTGGGTACAGCCACTCTGTGATGCCACCTTGACCCCCAGCCAGCATGTGTGTGCAGTGACATCCTACCCAACTTTCTGTGGCATTCTTGATGGTTGTCCTCTGTTTGCATATATCTAGAATAATAAATAAAATATGCTTTTCTGGTTAGTAGGAATATGCTTTTCTTGCTTTTTCAGATAGGCTTTTTTTTTTTTCAGATAGCCTTTTTAAAATAAAAATTAGCAAGACTCGATTCCTGATGAGCTGTTATACATGCGTGATTGTGACTGAAAGCAAATCAATAAGCAGATTGTCCTCTACTTGTCCTCAACACTTATTTTTCTCTTGTGCACTATATTTTGAAATAAATGGAATGTTAATTTCTGCCTCAAGCTTTTAAAAATGTTCTCGATTAATATTGCACTAATAGCCTTAGAGGCTGGGTTTAAAGTTGTGACACTCTGTCCTGATTGAATGTAGAGAGCTCATGGTGAGGACCATCATGAAGAGGGAGTACTTCCTCTGTCAGATGCTGGGAACTGGGTGTTGTCAGCACCCTTTTCCAGACCCGAAACTGAAGGGCAGGATGGTATGGAGAGCTCATCACACTGGCTGGCTGGTAGAAAACGGAGAATGGGCGTTTGTGCCCCTTGTTGAAATAGGTGTGCATTCAGATTTTCCAGGTTACACAAGGAGATATCCGGAATGGGGTGCTACAGCCTCTTATGTGAGAAATATTCGTTGGATAAACAGAGGAGAATTAGACCAGGGACATATTTACAATGCTTTTTTGGAGTTTCAGAGTCAAGGTTTTTGACTTGGCAATTCTTCAGAGACAGAATTGCTGAGGGGCAGTCCCAGTATCAAGCGTGGGGCAGAGAACACAAAGGGCACAGGGCACAGAACAATGGGGGAACATGCTGACTTTGGCTGCAGCCCTGAACACTCCGTTGTTCTGATGACCCTGGGCAATTTGCTCATTTTCTCAGAACTCCAGTTTCTCCATCTATAAAAGTAAGGTGATGGTAGCCAGCTGCCAAGAGTCATGGTGATAAAATGAGATGATAATGGGAATTTCCCCACCTCGTGCTTGGCAAGGTGTTGATGCTCAGCGAATGTCCTTCTCTTTCTTGTCTCTGTCCCCTTAGCATTCACAGTGCTTGTCTCCGGTGCAGGGAGGGCCAGGATGGAGTGGTACAGAAGGAATGACATCCAGCCTTTCTAAAGAGAAACACTACATTTGTAAGGAGAGTAGTTGCGAAGGATGAACAGAGACCCAAGGTTTGGGAGAGATCTGTTTTCGTTTCACCCCTTCTTCAGGGAGAAATAGGTCAGTGGAATCTTTTCTCCCTCCATTCACCCTTATCCACATCTAGAACGTCACCGTTGTTTTTAATTACTCTAGACACATTAGCATCCCTAGTCCTTTCAGATTCATTATTTCAAAGCAGAAAGAGAAAGAATTTGTTGTTATGCTATATGTCTGATTACATTTATGCAACAAACTGACGCTGGAGTCTGCTGTGGTTAATTTCCAATTATTCCCATGTCCTACTTTTAATAGACAAACTACGGAAGAAGAACGCTTATCAGCTGTGTAGTATTTCTTTCTCATGTCTTTTTCTATTGTTGCCTTTATCTTTTGTTTCCCTTGGGGTCATTGTGATGGAAGAAGGGGACTACTGTATTTCTCAGTAGTCTTTCATGTGGAGAAATACAGTATACACCCTCTGGACATTCTGTTGGTGACCCACTTTTCATGTTTACTGTCCAAGGGTTTCAGTTCATGGGGAGAAGCTCCTTCTATTATGTGTACTTTAGTGCTCTGGCTGTTAAACTGAAGTCCAAACTCAATTTCTTAAACAGTGCTATCATTTAAACATGATTATAGACTTAGATTTCTTTTAACATTTTAAACTACAAGGATTCTTTTGAAAACTCCAAACACTGTAAACAGCACACAAAGATCTATTAAGAAAGCTGTGACCTACTTGAACCCTCATGGCATTGGCATTTTAGAATAGGTTTATTTTTTGTTCTTAAACTTGTTTGTTTACTTTCTGAGGTTTGTGACAACATATATTTTGATAACTTCTAGTGTTAACAGCAGTACGCGTTTTTATTCTTCCCTAGGGATATGATAATACAGTAGTACGTTTCCACAGTTACGGAGCCAGACAAATAGTCCGACCAGCAGAGAAGACAGGATCTAGTTATCAGCCAATTGATTTTTGGTTGTCTCTACATTCATCAAATCCAAGCCTCTGGTCATCTGGCTAGGATTTATATTTGTCTTCCATTTATTGTATCGATAAGATTATAGAGCTGTGCTTTCCATACAGGTCCTAGTTTTTTGCAGCATAGTGCTTCCCCCAGAAAGTTTAATTCTCCAAATTTTGCTTTGCTAGTGTTTTATAGACCTTTGCCCTGTCACCTGGATATTTGCCTGGTCTCTTTGCATCATTGGAAGCTTACATTTTATTACTATTTTGCTCTAAGGGCCATTGAAGGGTATCATCTCCTAAGATACGAGGGATGAAGTCTGCAGTTAGTACACCTCTTAGAACATTTACCTAATTCATCATCTTGACACACTGTTCAGTTTTCTTCCCCCCTAAGGCCTGTTACTTGTATACTCTACCTTGGCTAGGACTAGTATTACTAAGTTCCTTGCATTCACCCTTCTTTACTTAAAAAATATTTACTGGATGAGGGGTGCCTGGGTGGCTCAGTCATTAAGCAGCTGCCTTCGCTCAGGTCATGATCCCAGGGTCCTGGGATCCTGCCTAGTGTTGGGCTCCCTGCTCAGTGGGGAGCCTGTTTCCCCCTCTGGCCTACTGCTTCCCCTACTTGTGCTCTCTATGCCAAATAAATAAATAAAATCTTTTAAAAAAATATTTACTGGATGAAACAAAACATCGAGCACTCTTCCATTTATTAAAATTAACAAAAAACAACTGATGTTCTTCTCCCTTCTTTTGCATGATAATGTCTCCGTGCGTGCTTTAGGTTGACTTCCTCCTTTGGCTATTCTGCCTTTCACGTCTGGGCTGCGGTACTACCTGTGATGCCCATGTGATCCCATCCTGACTGCTGATTTGTCTTTTCAACCCATGACCACCTTGCATGCCTTCTACCTTTCTGGCAGTCACAAGTTGGGCCTTGACCATCCTTAATTTTTCCTACCCCAAGATATATCATCAGCCAAAATTGGGGTGCTGGTTTCATTTAACAAGTACTTATGTGAGGTTCACTATGTGCTAGGGATTATTCTAAGCTCTTTACAAGTACTGTCTTATTTATTAATTGTAACAATCATATGAATATGGGCACTGTTGTCCCCATTTAGTAGACAAGGAAACTAAAGCTCAGAACAGATAAGTAACTTGCCCAGGGTCTTAGAACTAGCAAGTCACAGAGTCAGAATTTGAACCTAGAGAGTCTGCCTCTGGAGTTCCTCTGCCACTTGGGTGGGTAGGGTGCCCAGGAATGTTGTTAGCATGGCAAAAGCCTGCTGCAGCTGTTGGGTTATGCCTGGATCAGAGCTAGAGAACATTTTTCTTTTGAAGTTTATAGGTTTGCATTGATTTTTTTTTTCAAGAAATTAACATTTTGTATACTGAAACATCACTGGTTTTAGGTACACTATTCTTCTTTACCCTAGTGAGAGAAAACCCCTACTGAAAACTTAACCATGACTAATGCTCATGCCAAGGATCCTGGGTGACTCCCGACTAGATCACACCAACCAACCTCTGTGGCTTTGAAATTTTCTTCCTCTGTTCCAGAGCAGACAGTTTCTTCTGCCTTTGTGTTTGTTGCTTGGTGTCTCACAACAATCCTTTTGCCCATGTATCAGGACACAATGTGCATAGCTTTGTCTACTGATGAGTTTCTTCCTTTCTTAGGTCCCATGAAGCAGGGACTGTAAGCACTGTAAGAAAATAAATATGGCACAACAAAAATTTGCTTTACTAACGATCAACTTGATACTGCACAGCTCTGTTTGTGGGCCTTTGTGTGCACACCAACACTTTTTGTTTCAATGCAGAATGGAGTGTGGTCTTTTTGAAGGCTGTTTCAGTGGTATCTCAGTACACGAGAAGTACCAACGGTGGATGAAATTCAGTCGAAGTGGTGGCAGTATGAGCAGTTTTAATCAATTTAGGTTTGTAATATGTTTCTGTACCCTGTTCTTCTAACTCTATAGGGTTTCATTAAGACTTCCTATTATAGGGTTACTCCGGAAGAAAGAAACACTTTCAGAAATAGATTACCCAGTAATTAGGTTGAATGTGAACACGTACGCCAACACCAAATTTTTGAGTTGCTCTTACATTTCTCAGTTCTCTTGTAAAAACTGGTAGTCCCTTACAAATTTCACTTGAATAATATGTAAAACCTAGTTCCTAAGTGATATTTTTTTTGAAAGTGTTCAATTCTGTTAGACTCTGTACCCCTTGCCTTTCCTTCCTGACTCCCTGCTGTGACAACTGGGCATGATGCTGGGTTACTTGGTACTTCTCAAGTTTGAAAATCTTAAGTGAAGTCGATTGTTAGTATTTTTTTCTGCCATTGGAGGGGTGGGGGTGGATGGGTAAGCTCTATCAGTTTCCTCTCTTACTGGATCTAAGAGCATGGACAGAGTCCTTATCCTTGGTGGTTAAGTAACACCTGACTCCCAAGCCTAGTTGTTACTTAACCAGAATCCATTTTATCCACCATTGTTATTCTCTTATCCTTTTCTTCAAATGTCAGAAAAGCGCTAAAGTATGGAGAATGAGATTGCATCAAGGATGGAAGCTTAGAATAATTCTTCGGGGTATTTCTGGACCAAACGTGTGCTTGACTTCCTGTTGCTTTGTCTTTAGCCAAGCTCTGTGTTCTCCTTTTAGAGTATTTGCCACTGACATGCTTCCACCCCTTCACCAGCTGTTTTTATCTCAATCTTAAAGTACTGAAGAGGCTTTCAAACTTGAGGTTGATGGAGGCATCTCTAAAGAAATGAATCTTACAAGTCAATTCAAAATGGAAGAACTGGGAATCTGATGATGTCTGAAATGCAGTAGCCATAAACTTGACTCTTGCCAGTACATGGTCAGTTTGTCCATGTGTTATTCAGGAAGGAGTGGGCAATAGCCTTTAGAGTTGCTTTACAAAGTGAAATATCCATGATGGGTAGTATGGTTGTGTTCCCCCAGATCCACCATTTTGGTTGCTACCTAAGTACTCTATAAAAAAGCAGTGGTTGAATATTTAGTCTAATAGGATTAGTTCGGTCCACTTGATGGGAATATACTTCTATGGCCATAGGAAATAGGCCTGTATGGTTGTGTCTAAACTGGCTGGATGTTTCTAATCACGAGTGGGTCTGTCACCTATAGTGGACCTTTGCTGATGCTGTTTCCACTCATTCTACCATTGTTAGGAGTAACAGTAATTATTGCAGTCATGAGATCCTGGACCACTATTGAGTCCTTCTTATGTGTCAGGTATTGTTTAAGGGCTGTATGTGTATTATCCTAATTAATCCTCAGAGTTACTTTATCATGATAGTAGTGTTACTATGTAGATGAAGAATTGATTCTTAGAGGTTAAATGACTTCTCCAAGGCCTCAGCCAACAAGGGGAAGAATGCTACCAGGGTTGGTATGGGAGTGCCCTATTAGCTTTGATTCTCATTAGGAGCCAAGAGGGCTGGAAATGAGGTTGTACACTTTGTCTGGAAAATGTTCTAGTGTTGGGCAGTTAAAAACCAGTGCCAGAATCTCTCTCCTTTGTACGTTAAAAAAAAAAAATTGTAAAAAATTTTATGTATTGCTTTTTTTTCTTTTCTTTTTAGAAAATTTTTAAAGTAGGCCTCATGCCCAAGGTGGGGCTTGAACTCACAACCCCCAGGTTAAGAGTTGCATGTTCTACTGATGGAGCCAGTCAGGTGCATCTGTGTACTGATTATTCATCCCTTTGAATTGGTTTGAGAGGAGCCTTCTAAAGTCAGCAAACTGTGGTACAGTTATATTATTTCTCATTTGTTTTCTTTTTATTATCCCATTGTATGCTAATCTTAGAAGCTTGTGCTAGAATTTATAGCTTATAGAACATCCCCCTGCTTGCCTTAATTTGGAACCAAAACCTCTTGTACTCGCCCCTTCAGCTTTGAGGGTTGGGTGTCATTCAGGAGCCCCTGGGATGCCTGGAACAGATCTGTCTTCTCAAACCCAGCTGTCTGGGACTTGCTACCATGGCCCCTTACAGCATGTTAATAGTCTTTAATTGGATAGCATACATAGCCAGGGTTTCCTTTACCTGCTAGGAATGTGGAGAACAGCTTTTTTAATTCAGCTTGATCACCTTCGCATTAAGTGTATGTGTAATATGGCTGCATATTTGTTGAGGCAACTTTCATAAAGATGTATGTAGTTTTAGAGCAAGTACCACTGGCAGCTCCTGTCAGCTCTAAAACATAATTTCACCCAAAAGGCCTGTGTTGCCTAAGGGCACACACCGTCACAGTTTCTCTTTGGCGGGCTTTGGATTTTATCGGGGAAGTGGCAAGCTTTTTATGAAACTAGACAGTGGGTTCCATTACTAATGTTCCTCAGTCTTTTTCTCTAATTCGGGTAATTTAAAAATAGAAGTAAGAGAACTTTTTGGATTTGGTTGCTGATAATTGTCATTTTTTCATGATAAATGTTAAACTCACCTCCTAGGGGTTTTGAAAAAGTGGCTTTGGAGACTTGGCTGGTGCCTCTGGGGACATATGGTATCGGTGTGAACGTTCGCTTTCAACAGAGAGCTCTCCACTGCGCTCAGAAGGCACCGTCCTTGCAGGACAGGAATCTCTGCTCCGTTCTGAGCAAACCACCTGTCGCAAAAATATATCTGGCTGTGTGGACGGAGAGGTGGATGAGCCTGACATTGTGTAGCCTCCCAACTTCTTCATGTTCTATAGACGGGGGATTTTCACGAGCCCTGAGGAGACTGTGGAGCATGTCTGGGTGCAGGTAGTGGTGGTGGTGAGGGGAAAAGCCAGAGAGTGCTGGAGAAGGTGAAATCTGAGAGGTGACTTGGAAACGACGTCACGGCATCTGGAGCTAGAAATATGTGGGAGCACTGAGACGGGGATCGCAAGTTTGGCTTCCATCTCTGGAGACAGAATTGGTGAGGTAAACTTTCCCATCCACACAACCTCCTGTGGCCTTGCTTCCCTCTTTGTAAAGTTGAGAACTGGTGAGAGGATTAGACGGTACAGGGTATGGACATGGTGGCCATGTAGGAGCTGCTCGGAGACATTCGCTCCCTCCCCGCCCCTCATGCCCTCCACATACTTTGTTCTTATCTAGATGAGGAAACAGGTAGAGAAATGGAACGACTTACCTGAGTGGCAGAATCGGGACCACACTTGGCTCTTCTTAGTCCTCCTACATCCTGCGGCCCTTCTGGATGGATGTGCACGCTTTACAAATGGCACCAGGCTGGCTGGGCTACAGGGCTCTTGGGGTTTCATGATCTTCCTGGGTGCGTCTAGTTGTGTGGCTTTCTATGCAAATAAAGGCTGTTGATTTTGTCTCCGCAAAGTTGGCCTGTCCCTGAGGTTCCCTATGGTTAGTGGTTGGTACCCCTATAGACGTTCTAGTACTTCGATGTTTTAAAATGTAATAAAAATGTGGCCTTTTTAAAGGAAAGGGTGTGCCTCCTTGTCTATCACCTTCTTGTCAATTAGCCATTTCCCCAACAATTTACATTCTGTTATCAGTTGTGTCGGGCTCTTTGATTTTCAGTTGTCAGGGGCCCTTACTACCTTTCATTTTCCCAGGCTACATGTCGGGCAGTTAATAAACCATAAAGAAATACATAAGTACACTGAGGACGTTTTAAGGGAAAGAATAAAGTCTTCTGTAATATCATGATCCTATCATGTGTGTGTTTAACAATATGATATACTGTATGCCCTGATTTCTAAATCAAGGAACAAGAATATTAGTTACAGCGTGTATTGCTGTTAATAGGTGTTCTCTTTCCCTGCTGCACATACTGATGATTTGGTTAGAGTTTGTCCCTGATCGTAGCCAACATGCCCTGAATACTCGTCAGAAATCTTGATGGACACAAAGCCTTTTAGCGGCCTCATAATTGTCTTCAATCTCTTGAAGGCTCTTTCTCTTTCAGTTGTCCTTTCCCCATTAGTAAGAAATAAGGGATAGCCGATATGTTAATGTAGACTTAAGAAAGCTGCATAACCTGAGATGATCAGTTTTCGAGTTTGTGTGAATTACTCAGGCATTCAGGAATACGTTTCAGGAAGTCGTTTGGAGAAATGTGGGTGTATCATGACCAGATACATTTTTACTTCTGACTGGCTGCATTTTTGAAGCTTCCTTGTAAGTTCTCCCATTTTCTAAATTTGGAAAAATCTGTGTATTTGAGCCTTGAAAAAGACAGTCTCTTAGCAACATGTAAGGACAAAAGAGGATCAAATTAAGTAATAAGTATGCTGGGATTTGTGTATGTTTTCGCTGTTTTGAAAACCACCCTAAAGGTAAATATTTTTTATATTTTATAACCATTTTATAACATTTGATACTTTTAAAAAGTAACAGACACAGAAGTGGTGTGTTTTTAACTCCTCTGTGTCTTTTTTTTCTTTATCTCCTCACACTGTACATTTTGGTTCCCTTAGAGGACATTCATAGGCATTCATAATTAAGAATTAATTAGAAGTGTCCTCGTGGAGGACTTTCTGCTCCATACTTAATTAACTTAGAAAACATTGCTTTGATAAGCAGATCAGTTTTAAAGAGAAAACAGAGTTCACTTTCATTTCAGACATCTATAGTATTTCATTTAACCTTGGAAACATCTTGTGTCCATTATGAATCCATGGATAAGGAAATGCAGAAGTGACCTGATGTGCCATTTAAGGCTAATTATGTGCTACCTAGTGTAGCTCTTTTGCTCGTGAGGCATAGTCGGTAGAGGCAGAAGGGGAATGAGGCTGTTTCCTGGGCTGGGCAATCCAGCAGGGAACCTGGCTGCTGTGCCACGTTCTAATAGTGACAGCAAGCCACAAGGCCAACCCAGACTGAAGGAGGGGGTGGGGAAATGAATTTATCTCTTGATCGGAGGATTGGCGTGCATACATAGGGAAGAAGGGAATTTCTGGTGTTCATCTTTGGAAATGTTTTTTTTTTTGCATAAAAGAGTATTCATTTATGACTCAGATACTGTGTTCCATTGATTCTGAGATATACATTTCTCTCATGTTCTAATGTCTTGGAAATCAGGATGTCTCTTAACTGCACTAGTGTCTTAGCACCATTGGCTAGAAAGTGCGGATACATTGTTGTCATCACCTGTGATTGTGCAGATGTGGACATAGCAATTGTGTTTATATTGTTGGTAATAGACATGTCCAAGTTAATTTCATAAAAAAGATAATAAGAAATATTAAATCACGATTCACGGGGTGCCTGGGTGGCTCAGTGGGTTGGTTGAATGTCCAACTCTTGGTTTTGGCTCCAGGTGTGATCTCAGGTTGGGCTCCATGATCAGCGTCAAGTCTGTTTGGGACTCNNNNTCTTTCCCTCCCGTCTGCTCTTCCTCCTGCTTATGTGTTCTCTCTCTCTCTCTCAAATAAATAAATACAATCTTAAAAAAATTACGATTCAACATTAAAATAAAAAGTATTTTGCACATAAAAAGTCATAGAAACAGCAACAAGATGTAAATTTGGTATTAGTGAAGCAAATTTTTGTTGGAGGAATAAGCACAGTTACCATTGTTTTGCAAATAACCAAGAGCTTTGGGGGAACTTGGGACAGAATATAAGTAGCTGAAGCTGTGTTACCGAGTTCTAGCGGAAGTACTGCCTTCCAGGTGATACTTTATGAACCTTGAGAATAGGAGAAATCCGTAATCCCTTCAAGTAGATGAAAGGCATTTCAAAGCAGTAATACCTGCTGTGTCCAATTCATAAGTTCTACAGGACTGTCGTTGAGGCGTTGGACATCCATTTATCAAACTTGCTGCCAGCTTAGAACTGTAGCTGCTTATTTCCTGGTGATTTGTGATTTGAGGGAAAATTGACTTTAGACAGGAAATGATGATAGAACTCTAGTGTTCTTGAACAGGCTCTGAAATCTTTCTGTAATGTTAAAGGTGCGGAAGAGATCAAGGTCGTGAGCATGGGCTATGAAAAGCAGTTATTGCTGTGATATTTCCCACAATTGCTGATGGCTGGAAGTTACAAATATAACTTAATCTTAGGCTGTGAAACAATTCCCAAGAAAGAGTTCTCCAGAGACGTGAGAGCCTTCTTTTCTAACACCTGGTAAGCACAAGACAGTACCAGCCTTACACTGGGCATATTGAGTGTCTGGCTGCTGGAAGAATGTCTCAGAGACGACAGTGGAGTATTGGGTGGAAAAAATACGGACATCAGCAGCGGAGTTAAAGTCATTCCAAAGAGTCAGACTTGGCCTGTGAAGATGCGTTGGGAATAGCTTAACCAGTATATTTTCTTTTTTAAATATAGGTATACAAGAGAGAAGATAAATCTAATTATCTAAAAGCTTTTGCAATTATTATAAAATAGCTCTGACAAGAAAGCATTCTATGATAGTTTATTTGGTGGCATTCTTTTTTAGTGTGCAAACGGATGGCTCATTTTACAGTTGATTGCATCTTAGACTGAATAAATATGTTTTGGGCACTGAGCCTAAAGTTGCTGATTTCATGGAGTTTCCAGTCTAGGTGTTTCAACATGCATTTCAAAATGCATTCTCACACAAAGAGTGAATTAGAACAGATAATTAAGCACTTATATCCCTTTTATGAAAAAATAACCTCCAAATTCCAACAAACAGGCAAATCTTAGAGTAATTAAGTGTTAGGCTTATTTCTTGCTGTTTCTTGTATGTAGGTCAGCTATCCCCAGCTACTCAGTAAGTGCTGAGTGTCTTGTACAGTTTCCATTAATAACTATTGAAAGATTTCTAGGTAAGGTGAAGCCTTCGGTTGTTAATGGCTATTTACCTTTTAGGGACTGCTTAAAACTCATTCTCCCTGTTTTTACAGCAATGCCTGTAGGAGGTAAATGCCCAAGAAACTTGATTTTTTTAAAAAGCAGACTTTATTTTTTAGAGCAGTTTTCATTTCACAGCAAAATTGAGAGGAAGGTAGAGGTTTCCCATAAACTCTCTGCCCCCAAACATGCACAGCGTCCCCCATTTCCAGCATCTCCCACCAGAGTGGGACATTTGTTATGATCGATAAACTTAAACACAGCATCGCCACCGGAAGTCCGTAGCTTACATTAGAGCTCACTCTTGGTGTTGTACATTCTGTGAGTTTTGACAAGTGCGTAATGACATGTATTCACCATTGAAGTATCATACAGAATAGTTTCACTGCCTTATAAATCCTCTGTGCTCCACCGATTCGTTCCTTCCCCTAGCCCTTGGCAACCACTGATCTTCTTACGGTCCTCATAGTTTTTCCTTTTCTAGAATGTCATATAGTTGGACTGAGACAAATATATTCAGATTGGCTTCTTTTAATAATAAGCATTGAAGTTACCTCCCTATCTTTTCATAGTTTGATAGCTCATTTCTTTTTAGCACTGAATAATACTCCATTATTATGTATGTGCCACCATTTATCTGCTCACTACACAAAAACATCTCAGTTGCTTCCACGGTTTGGCAGTTACGAATAAAGCCCCTGTAAGTGTCACGTGCAGGTTTCTGTTTGGGCCTAAGTTGTCAACTACACTGGGTAGCAGGGATGGTGATTACTGGATCATATGATAAGAATATGTTTAGTTTTGTAAGAAACTACCCAACAATCTACGAAAGTGATTGTACCATTTTGCATTCCCACCAGCAATGAATTAGGAATTCCTGTTGCTCCCCATCCTCACCAGCATTAAGTGTTGTCAGTGTTCTAGAATTTGGCCATTCTGGTTAAGTGCTTAGTGGTATCTTCATTGTTGTTTTAAAGTGCATTTCCCTGATGACGCGTGATGTAGACTTTTTCATATACTTATTTACTATCTGTTTATCTTCTTTGGTGAGATGTCTGTTACGGTCTTTGCCCACTTTTTAAAATCAGGTTGTTTGTTTTTAATACATATATTTAATAATACATTTGTTACTGAGTTTTAAGTGTTCTTTGTATATTTTGGATAATTGCCCTCTATAGATATGTCTTTTTTGCAGGTATTTTTTTCCCAGTCTGTGGCTTGTCTTCTCATTTTCTTGACCATGTCTTTTTGCAGAGCAGAAATTGTAAATTTTAATGCAGTCCAGCTTACCAATTCTTTCTTTCGTGGATCATGCCTTTGGTGTTACATCTAAAGTCATCACCAAACCCAGGGTTATCTACATTTATGAACTCTGTTTCTTCTAGGAGTTTTAGAGTTTCGTGTTTTACATTTAGGTCTGTGATCCATTTTGAGTTAGTTTTTGTGAAGGATGTAAGTTCTGGTTCTAGATTCATTTTTTTGCAGGGGGATATGAAGTTGTTCCAGCACCATTTGTTGAAAAGACCATTTTTGCTTCATTGCGTCACCTTTGTTCCTTTGTCAAAAATCACTTGATTATGTGGGTCTATATCTGGTCTCCCTACTCTGTCCCATTGATCTACTTTTTGTTCTTTCTCCGATACCGTATTATCTTGACAGCTGTAGCTTTTTAGTAGGTCTTGAAGTTGGACAGTGTCAGTCTTGCAGCCTTGTTCATCTCCTTCAGTGTTCTGCTGGCTGCTCTGGGTCTTTTGTATCTCCAGATGAACTTTAGAATCAGGTTGTTGATACTGATAAGATAACTTGCTGGGATTTGGATTTGATTGCATTGAATATAGATCAAGTCAGGAAGAACTTACATCTTGACAATAATGAGTCTTCAATATTGGGAACATTGAGATTTTGAAATTTTGAAATTCTAGCTCTAGAATGGATGTAGGTTAAGGCTACATGTGGCCAGGCAACCAATCCCCGTCAGGAGTTTGGGCCATCATTCTAAAGAGGTGTTGCTAGAGCTTCTGGGCAGTTTAGTTTGAAAATCATGGGCATAGGTGACTACAAACCCTCTTTCATATCATATTCAACTTCCTGAAATTCCACATTAGCATTTAAGAATGTGGGCTCTGGAATCTCATTGTGGGTTTCTAATTCTGACTGTATCCCCTTGCAGCACTTATAAAACTTTAGGCAAGTAATGTTTTAGTTGTGAAGTGGCATTAATTGTAGGAATTAAATGAAAAAATCAAGTAAATGCGTCAAAAATTGTTTGTAAATCCCGATTCTATTTATATTTCATTCTCTCCTCTCTCTACCTTTCTTTGGATTCCCTCTAACTTGCCTTTGAAACTGCTTTCCATAACCTCACCAGTGACATCCATATTGCAAAAACAGCAGCCCCCACGTGACTTATTTAACAGTAGGTGGCTCAGTGGCTCACTCCCTGTTCTTGTATTGACGTCTCCAGTAATACCCATCTGGTTTTCTTCTCCCTCACTGGGATGTTATTTCTCAAATTTCCTTAGCTGGCTCTTCCGCTTTTGTTTGACCTACCAAAGCTGGGTTCTAGATTCTAGTCTTTCTACTTTTTGTCTCTAGATACCATTCATATGCTAATGCTGCCAACTGTCTCCAGAGCTGAGCCCCAGATCCTTACAGAAACAACCGCTTGACCCTATTGGCTTCCTCTTCATGGGTAGAACTCTTGGTTTCAATGTCTTTGTTCCCTTTTCCCTGAATCCTGCCCCTCCTTCCATTTTATAAATTTCAGTAAATGGCACCACCATCCACCTGGATGATCAAGTCAAATACTCAGACATTGTGCTCTACTCTTTCACCACTCTCCCCCTACCAGCACATTCTTTTGTCTCTACTCATCATCATCCCCTTCTGTCCATCTTCATTGTGCTTGACATCCCTCTTCTGGACTCCTAATAGAACTTCCTCACTTGTTTCCCTGCACCCACTCAAACCACCTTTTCTTCATTCAGTTCCCAGAATGATCATTACAAATCAGATTGTGTCACTGTGGCTTGAAATCCCATCAGTGGCTTCCAGGCTTCCTGTGCAGAGCCTGACCACCTTAGAGGCTGGCAGACTCCAGTCACACTGGTCTCTGAAGGGAGGGAAAAATTCTTCTCTACCCTCAGATCTTCCTCTAGACTAAGAATTAAAGTTACACAAGACAGATAAGTTTCAGATGGGAGAATTATTTCCTACTTTCTGGGGAGACAGAGGAGGAAGGTTTGAATGCCCTGCTTGCATAGGCTGTCTCTTAAGTAACTTTTATTTAAAATAATCAGTATACCAAAGTGGCCCATCTTGGGCTTGCTTGCCCTAGGTCCCCATACTGTCTTTCTGTTCCTTGACTTTACTAAACCTACCTCTACATCAGGCTTCTGTAGCTGGTATCCCCTCAAGCCTGGAACACTGTCCTCACCTTTGCCTGTGTTGAAAAACAAAATTCAACTGAGTACAATTTAAAGATCTTTTTGGATTTATTCGGTGATTCACGAATTGGGCAGCATCCCATCTGGCAGATAGAAGGGAGCTCTGAAGAGCTGTACAAAATGGAAGACTTATGGGCAGAAGGGGGCTGACAAGGAAGTTACTAGCAAATACTGGATTGTTTCAGGCAAGGTCACCTTTCTTCAGTGGGGATGGCTGGGCTCCTGTCAGGCAGGTGACCTCACTGCTGCTGACCAGGTAATTTGAGATTGACCAGTTTAAGATTCCACTCCTGGGACAGGTTGAAACTGTAACTTGATTTGGTGGCATGCACACAGCACAAGTGACTTTATTTTTAACAATTCCCCGTTTTTGATCAGACGCTCAGCTTCACTGAGAGATGTGGTAAGAATTGAAGGCATTGGCACCGCTCCCAGCTCTCGTTCTGAAAGCTCTCAAGGTTTCTGCTGATCCTCCGTGCGGTATCCACAGGTCACGGCTTCAGGTTCACTCTGGTGGTTCTCTTCGTTCCTTTTCTGATCTTGCAGTCTTAAGGAGATCATTTACTTGGTAGTTGGTGGCTGCGAACATACATTGAAAGCCTTTGAGAAAGTATGTGTGCAAGGGAGACTACTGTGACTGTTGTAAGCAGGGTAATTCCTGTTGTCTGGCTTGCACTTCAGAGTCATGGTTCCCAAGACCCAAACCAATCAAAATCATATAAGCCAAACAAAGACCTCATTGAAGGAGTCCCTTTCTTTCGTTCTTTTTTTTTTTTTTTTTTAAGATTTATTTATTTATTCGAGAGAATGTGTAGTGGGAGGGGCAGAGGGAGAGAGAGAGAATCTCAGGCAGATTCCCTGCTGAGTGCAGAGCCCCACTTGGGGCTTGATCCCAGGAGATCTTGACCTGAGCCAAAACCAAGAGTTGGACGCTCAACCTAGTCACCAGGCACCCCACGAGTGCCCTTCTTAAGCCAAGTGGCTTGTTCAGTGATCTTAGGTAGCTGAATCTGTACTTCTCCAGAAGTGTTGGTCCAGGTGCAGCAAGCGGTGTTGGCCACAGCACATTCGCCTACCTCTGTGTCCAGCTAGAAGATAATCAGGGGCCATCCTATTATCAAGAACAACCTTGGCCAAAGAGTCTAAAGATTTTTGTTGGACAGTTACCACTTTAGCATGGATTCTGCAGTATTTTCAAGAGTTAAGGAGAGGTTCCTGGTCATAGCCTCATTTGTACTCGCTCCTGACCAAGGAAGTAGGGAATCTGCTAAAGGGAACTGATTTTGATTCATGAATGTCTCCTGGTAATTCCTGTTTGAGTCTATGGCTCAGGACTAACAAGGTGTAACAGCCATGGAGGCCAGTAAAATTTAGAGGTTTGCAGACCACACAGATAGTTTAACTCTGGTTACCCTTGCATTATGTCCCTCTCTTTGTGGACACAAACCTTGACACAAGATTCCTCAGGTTTGGGGTTGCTAACCAGAGCCAGGGAAACAGAACCCTAGGGCTAGGGAACCTGACACAGTAGAGAGGGGACTGGGTTTGTTCCAGAGAAACTGAGGGATTGAAAATCAGGGAGAATATGTGATGTGCAGAACCAGAGAGGGTCACCAGCAACAAGATCAGGAACTGCTGAAACAGGGTCGGTCATGGTGGTTTGACTTGAGGGATCACACTGCCATTTAGAAAGGGGAAGGTCAACCCATCAGTAGATCAGAGGTAAAAGGGTCAGGAAGAGCATTCTGACTACCTGAAAGTGACTAGCTGAACCGGAAACAAGGAAGATGTACTCTACAGGGGGGCAGGGAGGGAGACCCTGAACTGACCCAAGATTGGGGGACTCCATTCAGAGGCTGTATATAAGGACTTTGGCTCTATACAGCACCTTCCTCATTTAAAGATGAAAAAATCCCAAATATTCTGTATGTGACAACTATTTTAAAACGTTTCTTTTTTTTTTTTTTTTTAAGATTTTATTTATTTAACAGAGACAGCCAGCCAGAGAGGGAACACAAGCAGGGGGAGTGGGAGAGGAAGAAGCAGGCTCCCAGCGGAATAGCCTGACGTGGGGCTCGATCCCAGAACGCTGGGATCACACCCTGAGCCGAAGGCAGATACTTAACGACTGCGCCACCCAGGCGCCCCTATTTTAAAACGTTTCTGTGATGGAATATTTGTGATGAGATTTGCTTTCCTTAATTTGTCACTTATAATAATAAAGTACTTGGGGGTGAACATTCAGAAATCTGGTGAATTAGTTGTTTGTTTTTTTCTGTTTGATTGACAGTTCTAGTAACATATTTTAACCAGCAAGTTTAGAAAATGAGGCTTTATACTTTGATAAGTACCCCTGTGAGGGAGTATGGACACTTCCCCCAGAGTGACTATATGTTTTTAGTGGTATTGTTCAATTTTGTTACTTATTTAAAAATATAGTGCTTCTGGGGTGCCTGGCTAGCTCAGTCAGAAGAGCATGCAACTCTTGATCTTGGGGTCATGAGTTTGAGCCCCACATCAGGTGTAGAGATAAAAAAAAAAAATACAGCACTTTTCCAACCATATAACTTTAATCGGTTAATGAAACTGGGTATATCCAAAATAACTTGGATTATTAACACATTGTTTTTTGGTAGCATAGTACACATGGTTTGTAAGTTAAATATAAGAGTTGTTATCACCAGTTAACAGAGATTTGGCACTCAGAATTTATATGCAGAGAGAAATAATATATGTGCAGGTGTGTATAATGTGAGACTTTCTTGCTAAAGATAATGTGATTAAAGTATCAGGAGCCATATGTGGTATAAAGGCCCAAAGATAATAGCGGTGAAACATAAAAGAATCCAAGCTAGCCAAAGGCAGTTCATTAATGAGAGGTTTTTAGAGTTGAAATAAATATTGATGTACAATCCACTTTTTTACATTGCTCTTTTGTAAGAGTTACCTTAAAGTCAGGATGATGTACCTTTATTTAAAGATAAAGCAATAGCATTTTAGTGCTCTGTAATTCTTATCCCAGTAATGTGTGTGTGTGACTTTAGAATAAAGTCATATAGCCCTTGTGTAATTCTTTTCCCTTTCGGTAACTTCAACATAACACAGGCCAGAGAACAAGGTCTAGATTGACAGACTATCAGGTTATTCCAAAGTGCATGATTTTTATTCCATGTTTTTAAGTTTTAAGATACCAAAGGAATTGCTTCAGAGTTTTCCTGTTTCCCTTATTAACATCTGACATAATCATAATACAATCATCAAAACTAAGAAATTAACACGGGTACCTGTGGTCAGAATTCTGAGATGGTCCCAAGATGCCCCCCCCCCCCCAGTGCCCTGCATCATTCCCTACCCTTGAGTATGGGCAGGGCTTGTGAGTATGATGGGATAACACAATAGAATTATGGTGTATTACACGGCAGAAGGGATTTTGCAGGTGTAACTAAGGTTCCTAATTGAATGATAAATCAAAATGGAGATTATCCTGGGTGAGCCTGACCCAATCAGTTGAGCCCTTAAGACGCTTAAGAAGCAATAGCAGACATACTCTTGCTGGCCTGGAAGAAAGCAAACAGCCCTGTTGTGAACCGCTCATGGAGGGGGCCATGTGTGTAGGACCTGAGGGTGACCTCTAGGAGCTGAAACCATCCTAAGGCCAATAGCCGACAAGAAAACATGGACCTCAGTCCTACAGCTGTAAGAAATTATGTTCTTCCCACCATGAGCTTGGATAAGGACCCTGATCTCCAAAGGAAATCCTCAGCGTGCCAAACCTTGGTTTCAGCCTGGTAAGCTCCAGCTACACTGTGCCCAGACCTCTGACCTACCAAAATCTAAGATAATAAATGTGTTTTGTTTTAAATTGTTATTAACAGTGTGTTGTTTTGTGGTCATCCGTTTGTTATGTAGAGATAGAAAACAAATATAGCACCGCACTGTTAAGCATAGGCTTTGTTGGGGTTTCACCTGTTTTCCGCTGATGTCCTTTCTGTGTTCTGGGACCCAGCCGCGGCATGTAATACTTGAAGGCTTTCATTCCTAATCAGTCAACGTGAAGTTGTACCTGATAGTTTGTGAAAAGCAATCCGCTTGTGCAAATCAGACGTCTAGAAGGGATTTCGTCTCCCTGATTTGGGGGAGGGGGTGTCCTCTGAATGTTCGAGTTCGGGTTTGTCATGTGAACACGGCATGTGGCACCAGCCGTTTCAGGGTTTGGTGTTAGTTTGTCTGCTAGGTACCATCTCTGTCTAAGGGGCCTCCCCAGGTGAGACGTCACGCACGTGCAGAGCTGCAGTAGAATGCTGAGAGTCTACGGAATGGGCCTCAGACCTTGTGGTCCTTTATCCTCTTCTACCTGCACAAGACGCAGCTGTCTGACAAGGGTGTGCTGAGGTCGAGAAATGCCTCCTACCTGTCTAATTCTTGAGCTTTGAATTGTTGATTTGAGGCCCGGTGAGATATTTTCAAACGCTCAGACTGCCATGTAATCATGACCGTGACCCTGTGCCCAGGGCATTTATTTCACAGGTGACAGGGTGCACACTGTCAGATCAAAGGTGTCCAAGGGGTTTTGTTGTTGCCATGGTTGGAATCTAGGCCTTCTTGTTCTCGTATGCTCTCACTGTCAGCAGGCTAGTCTTTTCAAACATGATCTGTTGTCTTGCTCGTGTCATGGATCAAGGGTGGGGTTTAGATGCTGTTCTGATTGAATTTATCCAAGAAATGCCCAAATTGTGCCCTGCCAACCCCCCATGCCCTACTGTGAGGCTCTGGGAGCCTTTCCACCACGGGGATCAGAGTGCCACTTCTTGGAAGCTTCACAAGCATGCAACACCCCAATGCTGAGTCACAATAAAGGCCACTGCCTCCAGTTCAAAAGTTGGGGCCAGCCCAGGTGGGTGTGACTGTGGGAGAGAGGTGGCAGAGCGCTCCAAGTGACCCGCTGTCCATTTACCCAGCCACATGGAAGCAGGGATCTTGGAGTGGGGATAACACTGGTTCTTTTGGGAGGCGTGCGTTCCTGCTTCATAGGACCCACTGATGCCATGACTGGTAACAATGGCCTGTCATTGTCATGTGTTCAGAAGGAACATTTTAGCAGGGTTTCCTCCTCCCTTGCTTCTCTGGGAGGGGAGTTGGAGGTAGACAGAAGTGAGCCTGATGCATAGAGAGGGTGGTGGTCCAAGGTCCTTAGATGCTGCCAGGCTGAGGGCTAGGTGATGGACGTTAAAAACCATTCCTGACCTCAAGGAGAGTACGTTTTAGTGAAGGTCACTCATAGAAGTTAAACATAATAGAGAGATTCTTTCTGAGGGACTGAGTGAAGAATCCCACAGAAGAGGGGGTGCCTGGGTGGCACAGCGGTTAAGCATCTGCCTTCGGCTCAGGGCGTGATCCCAGCGATCTGGGATCGAGCCCCACATCAGGCTCCTCCGCTATGAGCCTGCTTCTTCCTCTCTCACTCCCCCTGACTGTGTTCCCTCTCTCGCTGGCTGTCTCTATCTCTGTCGAATAAATAAATAAAATCTTTAAAAAAAAAAAAAAAGAATCCCACCGAAGAGATATTCAGGCTGAGTTTCAGAGGGTAGAGAGGTATTTGCCAAGCAGATAGAGCAGGTGAGTGGTGGGGGAGGGGTGGAGGGTGGGCATGTAAGCTGTAGAAGCCTCAGGTGCAAAGGCACCGAGGTGTGGAACTGCACTGGGGGTATGTGTGAGAGAGGGTTTAGGAAATTGTCTGGTACTTCTGAAGAATTTTTTTTTTTTGAGTTTATTTAAGTAATCTCTACACCCAACATGGGGCTTGAACTCACAACCCTGATATCAAGAATTGCACGCTCTTCTGACTGAGCCAGCTAGGTGCCCCTATTTCTGAAGAGCTCTTAAATAGAATTGACATCAGGCTTGCATTTCTAAAGTGAGACCTTTTTCTTACTATAAAAATATCTGAAGCCATAAAAAACTATAAAGAAGAAATATTTGCCTTAGGTGTGGTTTTGCTTGACCTGTTGGCTCGGATACCCTGCTGTGTCTTGGGCCAAGGTCTTGGTTGCCTCACCCAGTTCTGGCCCCCGTTCTGCCTCTCACCACACAAGACTGGCAGTGCACTGTTAATCTAGATGTAAAGCCCTCCTGAAATGCCAAGAACCAGGACTATCCGGTTTACTCCAAATTGTAGCAGGTCACCTTTAAACTCAGCTGATTATGGACTTTAATTACAACCGCAAAATCCCTTCACAGCAGCACATAAATTAGCATTGGAGGGGTGCCTGGGTGGCTCAGTTGTTTTGAACATCTGACTCTTGATTTCGGCTCAGGTCATGATCTCAGGGTTGTGAGATCAAGCCCCGCATCAGGCTCTGCACTCAGCAGGGAGTCTGAGATTCTCTTTCTCCCTCTCCCTCTTCCCCTCCCCACTCATGCACGTGCATAGTGTGCACCCATGTGCATTTTCTCTCTCAAATCTTCAAAAAAACATTAGTGTTGGAATCATTGGGAGGGTATGTATGTGCTAGAAGCCGGCTGTGTCTCCCCTCAGTCCTCCAGCTCTCATGAGAGACTCTGTCTTGTAGCTCGTCTGAACCAGGAACACACTAGAAAGGAAATTCTAGGGACTATGGTTTAAATTACTCAGTTTTCTGACTAGGACGACTGTGTGAATACTTGGTTAGATTAAGATCAGGGTCATGAGAGGAATATTTGAGGTGGTGGATCATAGCTGATGAGTTCAGCTGTGGCTTGCTGGGGTTGTCATGTGCCTGTGGACCATCTGTTCTCATAAATTGGGGTCCAGGAATTCAAGAGGGGTCTGGGCTGAAGACAAAGATGGTGGATTCTCAACACATGCATGGTAGTTAGAACCAAGGGACTACACAGCTTATCTGGGGACAGATAAGACTGAGGAGGGACTTGCAGCCAAGACAGAGGCCGTGGAGGCAGAAGCCTGCAGAGTGGCACAGTGTTCTCTTCCCTACTGGTGGAGAAGCAGGTGAGGCTGACCTTACAGCTGAGCCATGATTAGAGGAGGACATGGCGGGAATGGAACTGGAAGTGCTAATTATGGAGTGTGTCTCCTTAGTGTGCTAAGCATGTCTTTCTTGTGCTGCTCCAGGGGAGAGATTGCAAACTCGCATGCCCACTGAGCTCTGGCAGGAAGGAGGAGCCCCTAATCCAGACATGGGGCTCAGGGAAGGCTTTGCAGAAGAAAGAACAAAAGTCGAGATCTCCTGGATGGGTAGGCATTAGCCAAATGAAAAGTGGACCTAATACCCTGCCTCCCCAGGAATCCTGGTCATATTTGATGTTTACAGATTCTTTTTTTAAAAAACGTGTTTAGAATGGTGTTTCACAACCTAGTCTGCTCCCTACTGGGAGAATGTCTCTTTTCTACTTAGTCTTCTAAATTCTATCAGATATGTATGTATGTGTGTGTGTGTAATTGTGTGTGTGTAAAATTGTTCCATTTAAACCACTTTTTCTCCTTTTATTGAGGATGCTTAGAGTAAGATTCATTTTACTCTCTAAAGGTCTTTTTTGTTTGTTTGCTTTTTAAGATTTATTTACTTGAGAGAGAGAGAGTGAGAGAGCATGAGCGGGGTGGAAGGGCCGGGGGAGAGGGAGAAGTAGACTCCCTGCTGAGCAGGGAGCCTGATGCGGGCTCCATCCCAGGACCCTGGGATCATGACCTGAGCTGAAGGCAGATGCTTAGCCGACTGAGCCGCCTAGGTGCCCCCTTCTAAAGGTCTGTTTTAAACGTAAGTTTTGCAAATGAAAGACCTGCAGTAAGAAAAGTTTTACAGACCACTAAGCACATTTGGACACTGATCCTCTCATGCAGATGACTTTGGGCATCTAGTCCGGGCTCTCCACCCTGGCTGCCCATCATTGTCCTTTGAGGTGTTCCTCAGAAAGCCTCAAGATGGGACCACACTGCCGAGAGTCTCATTTAATTGGTCTGCAGAGAACCCTGGCCATCGATACCATTTTTAAGGACCATAGAGTATGGTGGCGTACAATCAAGATAGAACTCCCAGTTTAACCATAGCATTTATATGTATTTTAAATGGAGAGAGAACCCTTCACAGCCTCCACAGGGGAGGCTAACAATAAAACAGTAAAAGAAGTACTTCCTAAGTAGTGTTCGGATGGCCCATTTTCCTTCCCTCCCCCTGCAAGAGGGCAAAAGTTTGGTACAGGTGGACTAGATCAAATCTAGATATCGAAATCTGACTTGGGTATTAAAGGTCTGCTTCCGTCAGAGCAGAGCCCACTTGCCATCAGAGGTACCTTGGAACAGAATGCTTTCTGTCCTCAGGTGCTTAAATTTAGAGGGACCTGAATAAGAGGAATAAGAGGCAGTAAGTATTCTTATCACAGATACCTTTGAAGTAATGGTTTCCAGTTTATTTTAAATAGCTGAACCATTATTTCAACACAAGTCTTCAAACTCCACCCTCTAGCCACACCCTCCCCTGAGACCCTTAGGAACACTCAAGTTCCTCAAAGCACAGTTTAAAAACCAAAGCGTCAGGTGTTACAGCTACTTCTGTCTCGAGTACAAGCTAAACGAAGCAAAAAATAGCGTTAAATTGAAACCAGCTGTTCCATAACGAGCTCTCAAACCGTGGTCTATTATTTCCTCCTGAGGTTTCCCCTCTGAAAGAGCCCCGAGTATCTTTCCATCTCAACAGCATGTGACACCTTGATTGGTTAGAGGAGGGGATGAAGAACATTTTTCTCCTTTCAGCAGAGGTAACATTTTAAAAAAGAAAATAGGTACTGGGATGTAAATAAGATTTAGTGTTTGACATTGAAACTGAGTCTATCAGACTTACCTCTTCCTTCCCCGATATTTAAAATGTCTGAGCTAGTGTCCCTGCAAAGACAAAATAATAGTGATACGTGTATGGTCTTAACTGGGAATTTAAGACCTAATAGACTCTTAACCATTCCTGTGTGTTCTGTGTGGTTTCACCCTGCAGAGATGTGGGTGTGAATCATTCCTTCCCCCCTGATGACTGTACTAGGTACAGGAGTAGACAGAGGGTTTTAAGATCTCAGGTAGTCTAGGGACTGGGACTGGACCTCTGTTGGGCTGCTTATTAGCAGGGTGACCTTGAGCAGATCGCTCCTGAAGACACTGTTGCTTCATCTTAAAATGGGAATAATCATATATATATATCTCATGGGTGATTGGGAAAGATGAAGGGAGATAGTCCATGTAGACTTTAGCTCAACTGATTCTAGTTACTGTTATTATATGGTACCTTGGAACAGAATGCTTTCTGTCCTCAGGTGCTTAAATTTAGAGGGACCTGAGCAGTTGGAAATTATTCATTCATGCGGTGTTTATTGATAGCCTTCTCTAGTCCAAGTTCTTGTCAAGGAACTGGAAATGCATGAGATGGAATGATAGGAGCATTGCCAAAGGAGCCTTGGTTCTACTGGAAGAGATGCATGGGGAGATGGGAACAGGTGGGGTGCATTAGCATGGGGGAGCTAGCTCGTGAACTGAGCCCCTCATCAGGGTGCTGGGAAAGGGGCAGGGAAGGCATGTCAGACTGTCACATAGGTCCAAGCGTGACGAGCGGTCAGAGTTCGTGAAAGGAAAAGTTTGGGATGAGCGGTCAGAGTTCTTGTGAGGGGTAAGGTGGGAGAAGTAGCTTGGGCCGTCACAGAAGCTGAACTGAGAACTCTGCTGACAGCACTGGCTGGTCCAGAGGTGACGGCAGCCATTCTCTGCGAAGAGTGCTTAGTCCTCACTGCATGAGGACGTACTAAGAGTATCTTCAGGTCTTGTTCAATCCGGGAAGATGCAGCAGCCATAAGAACAGCCCACAATAGCAGGCTGCTCACACAGTGTGTTAGGTCCGGGCAGGAAGACACTGCCAAGATTTAAAAAGATTTGGCCAAGAATACGCCTCCGGAATGATTATCTCAGACTGAGCATAGACTATATTTCTAATCAGAGCAAAATATACATAGTCTAGGTCAGGGAACGTCATACGCCTGTTTCTAAGAGACTGCAAGAAATAAACTGGGCAACAGCATGTTTGTAGGAGCAAAAAGAACTCAAACTTTTCCTCAAGATGGGCGTGAGGGTTGACTCAAGCTTGTCCAGATCCTGTGCTGAAGGCAGCCATAGCATGTGCTCAAGAAATGGTGGGTGACAGTTACATCATTGGACTTGATGCCTGTAGGCAGCTGGGTGCCACTCAGGAACTAGTCCTGAAACTTACACAACAGAATGTTGGGTTTCTGAGGGATCGTTAAATGTGTCCAAATCTGACCAGGCTTTTCTACATGATTCCTGTCACACAGCAGCCCCCCCCAGCCCCCTGCCACTGCCATGTGAACCCTCCATGATCGTGAACTCAGATTTGGGGGCAATCCTGTTTCACCTTGGAGAGCTGGCTACTGTTCTGGGGACTGGTTGTACCTCGTGAAGACATACAGGTGATGTTCTACACGCACCCGCCCCATCAGACGGTACCTCGTTCCAAGACAGCTGTCTTGCCTATTTGTGTTGTCTTTTTCCTGAGTGAATCATCCTCATGGAACATGGCTTTAAGTGCTTTTACCCTCTTGGTTACTTATCTCCTTATGTTTTTTCCCCCACTCCTTTCATTGTTTTAGATCAGGCTGCTATAACAAAAATTCCATAGACTGGATGGCTTAAAGAACAAAAATGTATTTATCATAGTTCAGGAGGCTGTGAAGTCCAAGATCAAGGCTCTAGCAGATTGGGTGTTTGGTGAAGTCTCACTTCCTGGTTCACAGATGACTCCTTTCCCTCTGTCCTTGCAAGGATGAAGACATCTCTTGTAAGGGTGCTGAACCCATTCATGAGGGCTCCAACTGACCTGATGGCCTCCCAAAGGCTCTGCCTCCAAAATCCCATCACATTGGGGATTAGGATTTCCACGTACAGATTTTGAGGGGACACGTATTTAGTCTATAACAGTGACAGAAAGCACTGGATGTATCATTCAACAAATGGCCTCATTTGCCCTGAATACAGCAAGATTGCGGGTCACCACCTTCATCTTTCTGCGCCGTGTTTCCGTCAGTGAAGCCCAAGGTGCAGGCATATTCAGGTTGCTTATCTGCTAAAACCTGCAGAGGTGGTTCTGTTTTTTTGGGGTTTTTTTTATTACATTTCTACTGTCCTTCCTGTATTGGTACTCTTTGTTATTAGTAACCCAAGTTCAGACCTTTTATTTTTCCAGTTTGTAAAGATCACTAATTCCTGATTCAGTGGGACGGGAAATTGGACCCTCCTCTCTACTTTCTCCCAGCCACACATGTGACAGCATAGCCTCTGTGTTGCTGTTCAAATCAGAGATCACGTCTGTCGGGCTCAGTGAAGGGGTCTCTGGCAGGACATGAGTTGCCCTTGCCCCACCCCAAGCTGGGCACTCATCGGCATGCTTTGGACATGCTTATTCATTTTACAAATTGTTCCGCCTCGATTTATAGTTAGTAAGAGTCTCATGAGTACCTTTTCAGAGGCCATAGTAAAGCCCAGTTTCCCTGATTCCTTCCTTAAAATTTCACCAACAGTAGAGTAGCAATAAAATTTCTAACTTGTGGAAATAAAGGATCAAACCATTGCCAGGTGACTTGAACCCATTTTGAACCAGCTGACTCTTCTTTTACAATCTTTTTACAATATTGGACTTTCATTCTCCCTTTCTAATATTCATTTCTTTTCTGTCAGAAGAAATTTTCTTTTAAAAAGCCAAATATAAGTTCTATTAACCCTAAGCACCAGAAATAGCCCTTCCTTAACTTGCTATATAAAAATATTCATGATATTTTAACAAAAGAGCCTGCCCTGAAAAGCCCAATTTTCTTGTCTATAAAATTTATGTAATGCCCAGTTCACTTTGGCCTTTAGATTCCCGACTAAACATTCCCGTCCATACCTAACAGTCACCCTAAATGCTTATCCTTCAAGGTATTTGCCTTTAGCCCTGAGCCTTCCTGAGCGTAAGCAACCTCGCTGGTTTCCATAAAAGCACTCACTTTTCTTCTCATTAGCGTTTTTGGGGGACTGTCTAATCAGAGCTTCTAGACTTCATGAAGTCTTCTGTTTCAGAATTTCATGCCGTAGAATCCTAAGAACTTCCAGCCTTGTCTTTGCTACTTATTGGGTATATGACCCCAAACTGTTGCTTCTAAGCAAGAAACAGTAAGATATCTTCCAGGCTTGAATCTTGTGTATAGATTTAAAAAAAAAAAAAAAAAAAAAAAAGAGGGTCTCACCAATGCTTGGGTGCTGAATGACCACCACCTGTCCTGAGGGCAGTGCCTCTGGAAACTTGGCTGTGGCCAATATGACTTTTAACTTTTTTGCAGAAGACAGGTATCA
This sequence comes from Ursus maritimus, assembly GCF_017311325.1. Taxonomy (NCBI): domain Eukaryota; kingdom Metazoa; phylum Chordata; class Mammalia; order Carnivora; family Ursidae; genus Ursus; species Ursus maritimus. The sequence continues at coordinate 6,006,409 of NW_024424564.1, read as the reverse complement.
GAATGGTTGAGATTTGGCTGTGAGCTTTTATGATTCTCCCCTACTCCTACATATTCTCAACTCAGTTCTCATCATGTAGAAATCCAAGGGTGAATGTTCAAGTGTTACACAATTCAATATTGGGACTGAAAATGGCAAGGCAGTTTATTTTTCCTGCTTAAATTAACATAAAGCACAGAAGCTACATAAATGTGTGCTGTTCTTAAGATAATGCCATCTTAATTTTCTTTGAAAGAAAAGGACATTTGAAAGTATGCCTCTGTGGATGAGAATGTTATCAGTTTTGGTCTTGGACTTCCTAAATAGGGAATAGTCTGACCTTAGAAAGTGGTTCTCAGCAGCCTTGAGTCAGCTAGGTCCCAACTCTTAGGAATAGTTTAGAAAGGTTGTTGCAGTGGTGTTTGAGGAATGCCTTCTATATCTGGCTCAAAGTAATATGGAGACAGCTGACCATATTAAAGGTAGCCAGCTGCCACAACCAGTTAGAGAGCTTGACCTTTTCTTCATTCACTTCAGATTCAGGACTTGCTTTTAAAATTTATTTGGGGTTAAGAAGTTAAAGGTCTCCCCTTGGACTCTCAGAGATCCAGTTCCCTGGTTCTTTGAGTTTGCCCAACCAGTCTTCATTCTCATTTCACAGTCCCTCCTCTCCACCTACGTTGCCACCACCCTGTACCAGCCACCATCTTGCCATGATCTAAGTAATCTCCCCACTATCTATTCTTGTGTCCCTCCAATTCATTTTCTAGACTGGACAGCAGCCAAAATAATCTTTAAAAATGCAAGTCAGATCACAGCATCCCCTTGCTTCCAGCTGTATAGTGAGTGCCTCTTACATTTTGGATAAAAACCAAAATTCTTTACAGTCTGCAGTGAACACACGATCTGCCACTGGAATAATCTCCCAGCACATGGTCCATCTTCCAAGATCTTTTTGGCTTCAGGGCCTTTGCACATGTTTCCCTCTGCCTGCTTCCCTCTGCAAGAACCACTCTTCTCCCTCCCTCCTCACCTGGCTGACTTCATGCCTCAACTCAAGTGTAACTTCCTCAGAGAAGTTTTCGCTAACATTCTTACCTAAATTAGGGCTCCTTGTTACATTCTGTCATAACTCTTGATTATTTTCCCTCTGAGCAATTCTTACACTTTGTAATTATTTGTATTACTAAATCTGTGTCCTCACAAACTCAAGTGTATGGGACTAGAGACTATGTTTTTTGTTTTCTACTCTAGCCCCCACGACCTTGTACATATCCTGATGCGTACGGTGTACTTAAATATTTGTTGAATGAATACATAGATGAATAGATTAGTGCTATGTCAACTTACTATCTTATCATCTGCATGTTAAAAGAGAAAGTGCTCTAGCATTGAATCAATAAAAAGATGTGGATTCTAGACCTTGTTCTGTCATTTAGCAGCTTTGTCTAATCTCTCACGCTCCCTCTGTTCCAGTGCCTTTTGTTTAAATTGGGGATAATGGTCTTGACCGACCTACACTGGGGAGATGTTGTAGAGATCAAACGAGTCCTTTTGTAGCTGAAAGTTCTATTCTGCATGGTAGAGCACTTTGTTCTTAATGTCGTTGCCTGGTTAATGACTAGCAGAGGATAACGGGAATAGAAGGACCTGGGACTGGGCCTGTGCAAAAGCTTGGGCATAGAGCAGATGCCAGGCACAGGTGTGTGTGTGTAGTTGAGAATGTGTGGAGCTGCATGGGCTCATCCAGCCAGGTGCCTGTGCTAAGGCCTCCTGTGGCAGAGCACATGCAGGATGTGAGAAGGGAAATCTTGGTCTTACCAATTTCCTAGCCATTTCCACTACGAGGCCACATGCCACGTGTCTTTATTGGAAAGACACTTGATTCAGAGAGAGACATCTTGAAATAGAGTCCTAACTCTGACACTGACCAGGTCTTTTGTTCTAGAAACATATTATAACCTCTATTTCATTGTTTCTTTCCTATAAAATAGATTGGCAAGAAAAATATTAACTATTTTTATTTCTTAGAGGATTGTTATCAGGAAAGATTGAATAAAATTATGTAAATATTCTTTGGAAACGTATAAGGTATGATATGCAGAAAGTAGTGTTTAAATTCAAAATCGTGAAAGAATTTAATAACTGCCCAAAATGCCTCCTTTCCCATACTTTATACATAAATTTCTTGGTAATATGATTTCATTTGTGGTTAGGGTACTTATGAATGCAGTAACTATTATATGGATTTGTAGACCCCTTTGGGAAAAGAATTTCCATCCCTTCTGATTGGTCTAAGGGCATATATTTTGATCAACATTTGCTAGTCAGTGAGCAACTCTCAACTATTTTTGCATGGTGACTGCTAAAATGTATGCAAATGTAATTATTTTTTTTCGGCCCAGAGAAATCAGGCATGTAGGGCATGGAACCTCTGATAGAGAGATTGGGCTGGGAAATGTGCCTGCCGCTAACACCATTCGAGTAGCCGGCCCCTTGATATCAGTGGATTTTAAACTGTACCAAAAATTTTGTGGCAGTATTTTAGTGAAAAGATACCCTCATATTCAATCTGAAGTCATTTGTAAAATTCTCCTTGATTTCAGAATAATTAAATTATTAAGATCAGATCTTAGAATCAAGAAGGTGCCTCATCTTGTTGCCGCTCTGGCTGGTGTTGTATCTTAGCGACTTGGGAGTTAGGAGCAGGCTGTAATACAGCATCGGGAACCACGGTCACTTCTCTTAGCACACCTGTGATGGGGTACCATGCCCTAATTGCTTTCGACATTGTCATCCTTCTGTCTCTTGTTATGAGTTGAAATGGCTTCCTTAGATGGGCACGTTCTTAGGCCAGAGCAGAAAATCACTGAGGTTGTGTGCTTCCAATTAACATGTTTATACTTCATCTCAGAAATGCTCACGAGATTGCAAAAGCTGCACATCAGTTTATGAAGAAGCATTTGGCAGGAAGCTAAATGCTGCATTTATTTCCGTAGATCTAAGTTTTAAAACCTTAGTAAGAGCTTCTAATATGATTTTGCAAATTTGAAAGTATTAAGTTCTGTGCACCACTGTGAAAGTTATAGATGCCACAGGTCTGCCCTTCATCAACCATAAGTTCTCGTTTTTTAAATTGAGATAAAATTCACATACCATAAATTCATCCCTTTAAAATGTACAATTCAATGGTTTTCAGTATATTTGCGAGGTTGTACAAATAGCACTATTATTTAATTTCAGTAACTTCTTATCGCCCCCAGAAGAAACCTTAACGCTATTAACAATGACTCCCCATACTCTCTACCCCGGCGCCTGGCAACCACTAATCTACTTGCTCTTTCTATGGATTTGCCTATTCTGGACATTTCCTATACATGGAATCACGCAGTATTATGGTCTTTTGTGTCTGACTTCTTTCACTCAGCATAGGGTTTTCAAGGTTTGTCCATGTTGTATGTATCAGTACTTCCTTTCTTTTTATGGCCAAGTAATATTCTTTTTTTTTTTTTTAAAGATTTATTTATTTTAGAGAGAGAGAGAAAGCATGAGCAGGAGAGACGAGGGAGAGAGAATCCCAGGCAGACTCTGTGCTGAGTGCAGAGCCTGGGGCGGGGGCGGTGGAGCTTGATCCTATGACCCTGAGATCATGACGTGAGGCGAAACCAAGAGTTGGACACTCAGCTGTGACTGCACCACCAAGGTGCCCCTGGCCAAGTAATATTCTATGGTATGGAGATACCACATTTTGTTTTTCTGTTCATCAGTTGATGGACATTTGGGTGGTTTTCTACTGTTTGGCTATCATGACTAATGCTGTTATGAACATCTGTATATACGTTTTGGCATGAACACGTATTTTCAGTTTTCTTGATCATATACTTAGAAGTAGAACTGCTGGGTCTTATGGTAACTCTATTTAACTTTTTTAGGACCTGCCAAACTGCTTTCCAAAGTGACTGCACCATTTTTACATTCCCACCCCCAATGTATGTCTTTCCACATTCTTGCCAACACTTGGTATTTTTTGGTGATGACCGTCTTAGTGAGTGTGAAGTGCCGTCTCGTTGTGGGTTTGATTTGCATTTCCCTAATGACTAATGTTGGGTCCCTTTTCATGGGCTCATTGGCCATTTGTGTACGTGTTTGGAGGAATGTCTGTTCAAATCCTTTTGCCATATGTTCTTTTTTCCCCCCATATGTTCTTTAAGACCCTACTGTTGACATGAAGGCCCTGAGTGTTCCTCAGCCGGACAAACAACCTGTCATCCTCCCATATCCCTACTTTTCACATTCACAGAACCACACTGTCCAGCTGCCAAAGCCAGGAACTTGGAAATCTCTTCTCACCCATTCAGCATGTGTCATCTGTTAGTGTGTCCTGTAGGTTCTTCCTTTTTCCCACTGCTGCTGTTAGCATCTTGCCTAAGCTTCTCAACCCAAAATGGAAATGACCTCGTCACCGGTCTCCTTAGCTACAGCCTGCCCCTCATCTCTCTTCTGTATTGCCTGCAACAAATCTGATGGTTGAAAATTCTTCCAGGGTTCCCTAAATCCTTTAGGCTGATGGCCATACTCCTAAAGGTTACCTGTGAGGCCTTGGCTCTTTCCCTTTCACTAGTCCACAATTTCTTCAGTACAGTTCAAGATTGACTTCATCTTTGAATGCCCTCCCTGAGGCAAGGTATCTCCAATTTTGGTTTTCTTTCCCTTCCACCTCCCTCTGTAAGACCTTGCCTGTATTTTTGTCATAACATTTATTTCACAGCATCATATAATCATTGTGGGTTCTTGTTTTTTGGGTTTGGTTTGTTTTGTTTTTCCCTCCCTCTCAATGTTTTTATAGTTTCTGGGATAAAGTAACCCTGAAATACTTGTTCAACACATCTCTCTCTCTCTTTTTTTAAAGATTTTATTTATTTATTTGTCAGAGCGCAAGCAGTGGGAGAAGTAGGCAGAGGGAGAAGCAGACTCTCCCACCGAGCAGGGAGCCTGACGTGGGGCTTGATGCCAGAACCCTGGGATCATGACCTGAGCCAAAGGCAGATGCTTAACCAACTGAGCCACCCAAGCATTCCTTGTTCAACACGTCGTCACTGAGCACCCATGATGAGCCAGCCCCTGTGCTGGTCGAGGGAGAGGGCTTATTGGAAAGGGGCGTGGGACAGTTTTGGGGGATGACGGAACTGTTTTGTGGCTTGACTGTGGCTCTGGTTACACGATGATTATGTGTGTTTGTTAACAATCACAAAAATACTCATTCAAAGGGAGAAAGTTACTGTATGTAAATTATACTTTAATAGAAATTTGGAGAAAAGACAAGTAGTGAGAGAAAGAGACAAAGGTAATTCTGTGAACTTACCCCAAGATCAAGCATGAAGCATGAAGGGAGGATGTAGTAGTTGTGCAGAAGTGTAAGGTTTTGGATGTGATGAGATCATCAAATCCCTTCGTCACCTCCTTTGGAAAGCCTTTCCAGAACACCTCTACTTTTTTCCTGACACCTTTTCATGTCAGCTGTTGTACTTACGACATTGTATGCTAATGATCTGGCATTCAGGGCATCCAGACATGGTCCTGCCTCAGCTGTGGAGGTGAGAAATGGGGTCTCCTCCAGAACTCATTGGACGCTCAGGGCATTCAATGAAAATGCACACAAAGCTCTCAGCATGGTGTTGCCCAGCGTGGGCACTCAACGCATATGGAAATGGGTGCTCCTGTAACTTTTCATCATTTCTGGAGCGATTTTTTTCCCCATTTGCACTTCCCACAGCCCTGAGGTGTGCATCTTCTGGTAATATGTGCACCATGTATGATAAGGTCTTTAGTGGAAGTGTGAATAGTGTGTAAAAGTTAAAATTCAAGCTCATCTGTTGAGATTAGTTACTACAGAAACAGTAAATGTTTGACCAGTGGTTAATAAGTTGGTGTCCGGTGGATGTCAACCTGGTTTTTAAAATTCAGCCATGGTGGGCGCCTGGGTGGCTCAGTCATTAGGCGTCTGCCTTCAGCTCAGGGCGTGATCCTGGAGTCCTGGGATCGAGCCCCACATCAGGCTTCTCCGCTGGGAGCCCGCTTCTTCCTCTCCCACTCCCCCTGCCTGTGTTCCCTCTCTCGCTGGCTGTCTCTCTGTCAAATGAATAAATAAAATCTTAAAAAAAAAAAATTCAGCCATGGATTTGTTTTTGCAGGGAGTGGAGGTACGACTACGATCCTTAGCCTGGGTTCCCCTTTACTGCCAGAGTGGAGACAGGTCAGTATGGCTGTCAAGGCAGGAAGTGCTTCACTGATGGTAGTAGCAGGAAGCATGGGACCCCCATGTTCTACAAGTTCAGATATTCAGATCCCTTAGAAGGAATTGAATACAAAATGCCTTACTTTCTAGATTCTGATAAGGGAGTGGTGCATAGTGAGCAGACAACCATGATCTCATATAAGATATGGCTTATAAGAAATTTGATTGACATTGAGCTGTTCTTGGTATTAAGGCAAAAACCTACTTTCCAGCCCCAGTATTATGCTTCAAGTTTTAAGTAAGCCAGGGCATAAGGGGTCATCATGCATTTGGCAACCTACACTGCTGAATCTTGATCTTGCCAGAGTCCCCCAGTTCTATTACTCCATAGAAGTGATGAGAAACCAAAACCATAACGGCAAAATAAAAACAGAACCAACCCCTTGGAATGGCCCTGGAAAGTAATATGGGCACATTACACGAGCATGTTGGAGCCCAGGGAGAAGTTGCAAGTTTTGTTTCTAACGCTGCCCTTTGGACATTATAAGCAAATTCCAGGAGAATGTTTGCTTCCGTTACTGGGTGAATTTTACTCACAAGACCGTTCTGGAAGGGGAAGCTAGTTTAAAGTAATTGTATCAGCTATGATGATGTCATAGAATGTTTTGTTTCCCTGAGTTATATTTAGCACTATAATGTCAGTGGGAGAAGGCAGGTAGGTAAATTCAGGAGCAAGACAGAGAAGCCAGCCAAACAACCCAAGGGGAAAGTTGAGGATAGAAAGTTTGAAGGGTCCTTGATCTGGTGTAGAATAGAATTTTCACCACTGCTAATGTGTATTTAAATGATTATCTGATGTGAGCACCATGGAGATAAAGGCATCAGAGTTAGGATTTAGCATTAAACTAGCACAGGCAGATTAAGAGTGTAAGTCAGACTGAAAGCTCCAAAGCATTCGGCACCTGTATTAATAATCGCCCTTCATAATCGCCCTTCATAGTCAGGAGGCAGAGTACAAATTACTGTGCTCTGCGTTAAGTTCTGTGAACAGCGGAGGATGAACTCTGCTCTTTTCGTGCATTTTTCTGGGCTGTGAATGAGCCACAGGGAAGCTGCAACAGGAGGTATTTCTTGAATAAACATTTGTGGAATGCCCATGGTCTGTGCAACCCTGGGGTGGGGACAGGGGGTGGGGGGGAGCGGAGTGGGGTAATACTGGTCAAGACTGGCCTCAAGGGAGCTTGTTCCGAAGGGATGAGCGCCATGGGCTCAATTGTAAGGGATGACCCAGGGAAAGAAGAGTGCCATGTGACTTACTGCTGTGCAACAGATCACCGATCTTAGTGGCTTAGACCAACATCTATTATCTATAATCAGACATGTTTTCTGTAGGTCAGGAATCGGGGAGCAGCTTATCTGGATGGTTCTGGCTGAGTTGCATGAGTTTGCCTTGTAGATATTAGCTGTGACCAAAGTTTTTTGGAGGTTTGACTGGGACTGGAGGATTTATTTCAAAGATGGCTCATTCATACAATTGGCAAATCAGTGCTAGTCATTAGAAGGAAACCTCCATTCTCTGCCCCATGTCCTCAACACACAGCAGCTGCCTTCTCCAGAGCAAATGGTCCAAAAGAAAGAGCAAGGAGGAAGCCTCGATGTCATTTTTAAGTAAGCTCTGTGCCCACCGTGGGGTTTGAACTCATGACCCTGACATCAAGAGAGTTGCATGCTCTACTGACTGAGCCAGCCAGGCGCCCCAGCCTTGATGTTTTGTATTACTTTTTCATAGTCCATTATTTCTACCACGTTCTGTATGTTAGAAGAAAGTCATTAAGTCTTGCCCACACTCAGAAGGGAGGGAATTAGGCTCCACTTTTTGGAGGCAAGAGTGTCGAAGGAATTTGTAAACAAATTTAAAAGTCATCAGAGGTGTTGAGTGTGGATGTCAGGAAGCACCAGCCTGCACTTTGGTACTGCAGACTAGCGTGCTGGAGGGAGCAGGCAGGCCATTAACATCCCAGTGCGGTAGCACGACCAGCAGGACAGGGTCAGGGAGCCTTGCTGAGATCAAGAGACACAGGAAGAAGAAAGTATTGAGAAAGCGTTGCAGGAGTCTCTTGTGACTCTTACTCTAAGCAGTTCCGTATTCCAGTGACGCCCCTCCTCCCGTCTGACACCCCCCCTCCCGTCTAACTCTTTGGAAGGGGGCACTTGGAATTCACCATAGACTTTGGCTTATATAAGCACACGCTGAAATAAACTCTCGTGCGGAATGAAAGGTTTAGCCGATTTGTAGAATAAGCTGGGGCCCAGTAGTCATTGTAACTCTTCCACCACATCCCCTCCTGTCCCTCATTGAAACAGTTACTCCTGGTCAGGAACAAATAATGAAAGGGCCAGGATTTGTAGGAACAAATAACGAAAAGGCCAGGATAAGCAACCCAGAGGGATGCAGTCGGAATTCAAAAGACAGTGAGATCCACGGGGGAAGTCATGGGAGCAAGAAGCTGAACCCTAATGGGTGTGTGGGTTTGACTGGAGCAGCAGAGGAGGGGAGGGCATGATAGATGGGACGGGGAGGGGAGAGAGGTGCATGAATAAATGTGTCTCAGGGTGGCACTTGTGCGATGCTCGGAGGCCACCTGGCCTGGCCGAGCAGTTATTCGGGGAAGCAGATTAGATTGGATGGAGTCCTTTGGAAGAGCTTGGACCAGACACGTGTCAGGTTCCTAAATAAACTGAGAAGATGGGCTGTGCACCTGAGAAACGGCTTCTTTACAGACCCTCCGTAGTGACAGGTCATCTTAATTGGAGAAAATAAACAAAAGGAAAAATAATCATCCACAAGATTTGGCCTATCAGCTGGGCATTCTTCCCCTCTGCTGAAAAAGACTATTTGACGCTAATGCTGAGTAGTCCTTTTTCTGAAACAGGAGCTCCACGTTGCCAGATGCTTTGGATATTAGTGGTAGCTTGTCATTTCCCATTAAGGGGTATTCAAATTATCATCTTAAAGGGTAGCCTTTAAAATAAACCTAAAATATTCTTTTGAGGCTTTTTAGACTTAGAAATTATTTTTAAAGGTCATGTGGGGAGGGTAATTTACTCCAATTTGTGCCTTTTCTTATAGGCTTAACTTCCTTGAGTTGCACATTCAAACATGCTTCTCAGTAGAACACAGAATTATTTTACACATGTTGCAGGAGTGTACATATTTCTGTTCCACTGTTACGTGATAGTTCTGGTTTTAAGGGAGGTTACTTTAAGAAATCTTTTCTCAATAGGAAAGGAAGAGAGTTTAGGGCTTAAAGAGAGGTTTAAATTTGCAAATTTAATTTTCCTACGTACATTTCAGTAAGAATTTTTTTCATATAATTTTAAGTATACCTTGTTATTGCAAACTAATAAATTGGTTAATCTAAACTGACCAATTCTAAAATTGTTTTCTAAAAGATTTCTAAAAGAACAATTCTCAATATTGTTGAACAAGTCCCGAGTAGTCTATACAACCAGACAAAACCAGCCATGTTTATGGCAAATCCTAGTTGTATATGTGAGAGTGTTAGTTCAGTAGGCAGCCACTCTGGGTTTGCATTATCTTATTTCTCCAAGTATAATACCTATTTTATTTATGTGTCTCTGTGTGTGTGTGTGTGTGTGTGTATAGATTTTAATTTTTTTTTTTACCAACATTGGTGCATGTCTTACAAATCATGTATCCTGTTTAAACAAGAATGCCATGTCCAATTTTTTTGATGCAGATTTGTTCTGTAGAAGAAATGCCTGCCTTCCTTTATTGCCTCTGGCCAGTTTCTCAACCTTGGCACTATTCACATTTTGGGTGGGATAATTCTTTGTTTTCTAGAGAGGTGTCCTGTGCATTTGTAGGGTGTTCAATAGCATTCCAGACCTTTACCCTTTAGATGCCAGGAGAAGCTCCCTCGCTTGATTGCTGTAACTAAACTGTCTCTAGACATTGCCAAGTGTCTCCTGCAATAGAACTGCTCCAAAGTCAGTGCTGGCAGGGGAAAGGAAGTGGAAGGGAAAATGTGGTTAGAGCACTGATGTGTACAAGTGGAGGGAGAAAAGATCATTGTGTTCCAAAATTAGATGTGTTGTTTTGTCAATTAAAAAAAAAAGTTTAAGTAATCTCTACACCCCAAGATCAAGAGTCGCATGCTCTACTGACTGAGCCAGCCGGGCGCCCCTGTCCTGTCCATTTTTATTAGGAGCCTCGATAAGGGAGAAAGCTTTGGGAATGAGTTTAGGATCCCTGAATTCTGCTGCTAATTTGGCAATGACTTATGTCATCTTCTGTGACTCCGTTTCCTGTCTCTGTCAAAGGAGAGAGTATCCCTAAACCTTTTTCCAGCTTTAAAATTAGTCCTGTTTCTTCCCTCATATCTCAGTTCTCAGCTCTTCCTTTTCATCCACTTTGATGAAAGCTGTAGCTTCAAGCAACAGTAACAGCAGCAGCAACGATCCTATGGCACCATATTAATTTTTACTTAGCAAATCCCCAAATTTCCGAAGCTAGGCTTGTAGAAAATGGCAATAGCATTTCCACATGTTTGTTTTCTTTTGGAGACTGTTAACATAATAGATGCATTTCCTTAAGTATGAAAGTGAGTCCGTTGAGATTTCATCTCTGAGAAAAGGAATGAATAGAAACAGCTACTTAGCCATAGAGCCGGAAACAACCCCCCCCCCCCCCAGTTTAGATGAGTATCTCTGAAGAGGAATATTTGGGTGCTAAAGTCCACATACGTGAGTGTCAGGGTGGATCGAGTTGTAATTATTTTCACTGAGACAGCTCTGTAGGTAGAATCTAGTTCATATAAGGAATTCCAGGGGATTGAAGCCTTTGAGTGGTTCTTAGGGTTGTATGGTACTATTCTGCCAGGGAGAACAAATTCTCTTCATTAGAAAACTATTGAATTTTCACTAACACACTTTAAAAAGACTGAAATGTGTGTTAAACAATAAAGGATGAATTGGTGCTTTACTGTATTTCTGCCTTTTATATAGGAGAAAATGAAGTCTCTAATGGATTTTCTTTGCAGACTTTTTAAAGTTGACTTCTATGAGTCATATGTTTCAAAAGAAAATATTGAAGTGGCTGACTTTCTTTACTACCACTAGGCTGATTTCATCAGAGAAGGTAGTTAGCTGTCTGTACGTCAAGCTTGCTAAGGTTTTTTACATTTTTATTGTAAGTTCTTTTCACTTTACCCTTACAGAAATGATGTTTGAAAAGGCGTGAGTTGTTGCAGTCTTTGAAAGAGACCTGAACAACATACATCATTCCTGTTTCTGAAAGCCTTGAAGTCTTCTAGTGTAGGGTTCAGAAGTATTCCCGTCAATCTGCCACTGTCAGTCATTCAAGCTTATTTAGATCAGAACATTAATATGGAATCAGGAGCCCATATATCTGTTCTTCTGCACAGCAACCTCTGTAGAAGGTCTTACTGTCGCCTCAGAGCACAGGAGTCCCTGACTCTCCTGGGAGCGGCATGTACGACTGCGGCATCTTCTAACCCCAGATCTCTTGATCTGCCTGATTTCCAGGAGGCTCTGAGATTTCATCCTTCTTAGCTAGTAGTACACTCTCTAGGCCTTTCATGATCTCTGTTCTGACTGCCTTTCCAGGTAGAAAACTCCAGAGCAAGGTTCCTTTGCAGTTTGGTATCCCATAACTTTATGGTAGAGAGCTTTCAGGCAACAATTGAAAATGTAGGTGGCCTGTGAACCAAACTTTCTTATAAGTGAATCTTATTTGGCCCACACAGTGTTTTCAAATGTAGAAATTTTCCATAATAGAGTTTCTTGGCTTCTGTTAAAATGCCAGGAGGCTTGGCAGAACTGAGCCGTGTTCCCATAATCAGCTGCAGCCGGGCTCAGGCTGTGCCCCTTTAGAAGGACTCCTGCTCTTCCCTGTGCTGCAGGCATCAGTACCCTAGATGGAACATTCCTGCCCAGGAAGCATTTGGGTCTAGGCCCTGCTTCTGTGGACATTGAGACCTTCCTTCCAGGAAGTCTCAGCACTGAGGGTTCACTTCCTCATCTGCTGCTTTCTCCACGACCGTATGTGGTTTCTCTTCTGGAACTGAATCTACTACTGGGAGTGAAATGGAGAGTAAGAAGATAGGGGTGTTTGAGTGCACAAAGTGTATAATGTGCTGGGGAGAAGGAGAAAATAGCTTGCAAAAAAAGTAGTCATTAGAGTCAATACAGCAAGAAACAATTTAACAAATAGAGAAGGGGAAGCAGCAAAAGGTCAGTGGTCGCTAATTAGCTGTTGTCAAGTCCCTGTGTGAAGGTTCTGTAGTTTAAAAGGAGAGTGAGATTATCTAGTTAGCGTTTCCATGACTTGAAACTTGTAATTTGTTGGCGTGTTTTATTTCAGTGCTTCGTGATGATAGCGGGCATTGAGTGAGAGACCGCTGCTGTCCCGGGCACTTTGCAAAAGGTCCCCCCTAATCCTCTTGGCTGCTGGGAAGGAAGGTGGGTATAGTAGCCCCACTCACAGAGGAGAGAACTGAGGCTCCTAGCTTCATTTTGCTAGTAAGGGGACAAGGTGGGATTTTAACCCAGTCTGGTTTGATTTTCAAAGTGATGCTGTTTCTGCAAACGGCTTAGTAGGTTTCCAGCGTCGCTTTATTCTTGCTGTGTCTCGTTGTATGAGGCAGGCCCGAGAGGGCGGTTTTCCTGTCTGGAGAAAAGGAGGTGTAATGCTTGCTCCTCCGGCCTCACCGGATTGTTGGAGCGTTCACGGAGATGGCAAGTGCGGAAGTGCTGGTAAAGGACCAAGGACTAAGTAACCAGAGGAGGTGGTGCAGCTCCATCCTCCCACCCCCATGTCCACACCCGCTGGGGTCACGGCAGAAACCTAACAGCAACGGTTCACACTGCGGGGGTCGGGCCCGGGGATAGCGGAACATGGCCCTGTGGAAGGCAGAGGTTATGGTTTTCTTGTATATAACCTCGACATTTGGAAGGAGGAGCAGGAGGCCTGCTGGTCCTGTCCGCAGTGAGCTGTAGGACAGCATTAGACAAGGATTCAGGACTTGATAGGGTCATTGCCGTGTGACCTTGAACAATTTTTTGTACTTCAGTTTCTTCATTGGAAAGTTGAAAATGTTCATCCAAATCATTTCCAAAGTCCCAGCTCTTGATTTCCCACAATCATCAGTTTAAGTGACATTGAACTGTGTGCCTGTTCTGTTTCTTGTTGCTTTAAAAAAAAAAAAAAGTATCCAGGATTTTAGCCTTGTAGGGAATACTTTCAAAGGTTTCAACTGTTGGTAACTTTTAACGCTCCTGCCCCACGTCCCCAGAGGACCAGCACATACTTACCCTCTTTCTCCGTCAGCCTCTTGTGTTGGTCAAGATCTCTGTTAGCACATGCTTTATTCTTTAAAAATCTGTGCTTCTGATTTTCTTATTAATTTTTTTTATGATTTTATTTATTTGAGAGAGGGGGGGGAGAGACAGCATGAGAGAGAGCACAAGCGGAGAGGAGAGGGAGAGCCCCCTGAGCCAAAGGCAGACACTTCACGGACTGAGTCCCCCAGGCGCCCCTGTGCTCCTGATTTTCTAATGTCATTTAAGAAGTGAAAGCGAACCCTACTGAGGAAATCATAGCCAGAGGCCCCCACAGCAACAACAGAGGCAGGACTGCGTCTTTGGGGATTTGAAGGGCCTGGTGCCCAGCCTGGGTGTCTGGCGATAGCTTTGTTTCCCTTCATTCAGGTAATCCACTTCCTAACTTCAGATTTTTGAATGCGAAGCGTTGAAGGCTTTTCATCTGGGATTGTTCCCCAAGACAATGAGCAGTAGAATTTGGAAGAGGAATGAGGCCATTGCTTGGCTGACTGATGGGAATGAGCAGCTCCTCAGAGTTCTGATTGCTGGCTACAGTTGTGAGAGAATCATTTTCTGTCATTCGCTCAGACAGTTAACTTCCTCCAAAATGTGGCCAGTGCTGTTATTAGAGATAATGTGTCCTGCTGTTTAAAATGCAAGTCACTGCAGGGTTCATTTTAAATAGAAGTTTAAGTGTCTTGGTCTACGTGCAGAGGAGGAAGGACAGAAATTTGAACGAATGACTGATTTCATAGTTAGTTATACTGTGACCTCTCTATGTTTGGAGATCTGACCTTGCTTTTTATATACCACGCCTCCCCACCCCCACTGAGTTTTCTAGATGAATGTTAATGAGGAACTGGAATTGAAGATCACATGCTTTGGGGAGGCTGGTTTCCTAATTAAGTCACTTTCTTAAGACAGACCTCGGGTATCTCTTCCAGGGAGGTATTTCCCACTATGAAAATTACCAGTGCGTTGCTACTAACTTAGCTTGGATTTTATGATTTAAAATAATTTGGGTTCGTATGTAATTTGAGGGTAAATAACAAACAAATGGTACTTTTCGTGTTAAGGTTAGAGGTCAGGAAGACGTGAAATCTTTAAGCTGGTGTTTAGGTTATATTCTCCTGGAAATGCTACTTCAAAAATTTTTTTTGGTATTCCTTTCCTGCTCATCTTCCTTATCTGGCAGAGGGTGAGGAATATTTAAAGCTCTTCTCAAAGCTTTGAATTATAAAGCAGTTAAATTATAGAGGTGTTATTGCTAGGCAATAAAACTGTCCACAAGCATTGAAGTATACAGTAATATTTACCTTTATCCCCTTATTTGTTTAAGACCTTAGAAGATTCAGATTAACGGCATTTCACTTTTCCTTTCAATTGAGTAATAGACATAGAGCCCAATAAGACTGCAAAGGTCGGGGGGCAGCTTTGAAAGCGTGGAGGGCTGGCTGGAAACCAGTGGGAGTGGGCCAGGGGAAGGTTGCTTATCTGCCAGTGGTTACTGAAAAGCAGACTTTTATAACGTATGTTGTATAGTCCATTATTGAAAACAATGTTTTAAAAAAAGTTTTTCCACTTCACCATTACATATGCCAGGGCTGATAAATGAGCACGAGTTAGCCAGCTGTGCAAAAAACTCCAGGGAAGGGCCTGCCAGTCTCCGTTGGTGCCTCTAATCACCCCAAGAGATTTGTTTGTACCCATCATCAGTCTCTGGGCCACAATTTATGGGCAGCACAAAGATGAATAACACTGAGTTCTTTCTTACTGTGTGGGCTCTCGTTAATTTAATCAGGTAGAAAGATACCTGAGCCTGTAATTATAATGCAGGATGGTCTCTGGCAGCCCCTGAAAGAGTCAGAAGATCAGTGGAAAGTAGCCACGTGAGAGAGATTCTCTGGGGCTAATTCAACAAGAACTGGGGGCGGGGGGTGGGGCGGCGCCTGGGTGGCTCAGTCGTTAAGCGTCTGCCTTTAGCTCAGGCTGTGATCCCAGAGTGCTGGGATCGAGCCCCACATCAGGCTCCTCCACTGGAAGCCTGCTTCTTCCTCTCCCACTCCTCCTGACTGTGTTCCCTCTCTCGCTGGCTGTCTCTCTCTCTGTCAAATAAATAAATAAAATCTTTAAAAAAAATAATTTAGAAAAAACAAAACAAGAACTGGGAAAATGTTTTTTGACGTGGTTTTGAGTAGGCCTTGAAGAAAGTGGGAGAGCACTGAAAATGTTCAGGGATTCTATCATTGTCACATTTTTATTTATTACATGGAGCATATTAAGTTTACTTGATTACCAAGTGTTCCTTTTGCCAAAACTTTGAGCTGTTAAAACATACCGGTTATTCTTCTGTGTGCTACGTTCTCGATGGGGGGTGATAAAACCCTTAAAGAGTGCAAAAACTGATTGTTGAGGGCCAAAATAGTTTTTGTTATTACTGTGGCTTGTGGCCCTCTGAAGTGCACGTCTTCCTGAAATAACTTTTTCCTTAGTATGTAATTCTCTTGTGAGGAAGAATTTAAATTAAATTTTTCTCCTTCAGGCAGCACTTGTGAAAAGATTGAGAAACACTGCTTTAGATAATCATTATCTCTCATGCTCACCCAATAAATGGCACTTAATTTAAGACATCATTAATGTGTTATGGTAAATACAATGTGGTTTTCCAGATGAGGCTTAGTTTCTCCTCACTCTGACGTCGCTTTTATTACCATAAAATATTTGGTGTAATGCAAATTGCGTTGAATAAAAATAGTGCCCTGGTGAATGCTGCATAAAAGATTCTACAAAGACTGCTGATAAACACAGTTAAATCTGTCCATGAGGATATGTGCTTAATACTTGGAGAGAGAGGACAGTTGCAGAACTCTTTCTAGCTGTGAGGTCTGGATATATGACATAATTTTGGAAGAGTAAAAACTTCTCAAATGTGGGAACTTAGGGATTTGCTAGTCATTGTACTTTTTTATTTTGATGATTCAAAAGATGGATAAAATTCTCTTCCATGATGGTAATGGTCCATTTGGGACCTATAGCAAATGCGTATGGAACTTATAGGTCAAATTAGAGCCAAAAAAGGAGTTTGACCACTCCCGGCAAATGGATGAGGGTGTATAAATTCAATAGTCATTATGTTAACACTTTATTTTATGCAAAGCTCCTTGCTTGGTCCATGCCTGCCCTGGGGAAACCCTCATGAGTGAAGCATGCGTTCAGATAAGAACAGTAAGATGTAACATGCACAGTGTAATAAATGTTTTGTGTAAAGTTCAGGGGGTGGTGGAGAGAAAGAATAAGGAGTAAGCAGAGGTTGAGGAGGAACTTGAATTGGCAGCAACACAAAATGAGTTTGAACTTCAGCATGAGGGACTTTAAAAAAAGCTTGACAGACAATGAACATTCAGCTCAGACCCAAAAATGGCCGGATCTGTGTTTTGGGGGCATCAAGATAAAGGCTTCAAGAGAGTTTTTGATTTTGGAGTCACTTATAAAAGGCTGCGAGATTCTTTTTATGAACAGATTTTATCTCTCTGTGATTATTTATAGTTTTTTTTTAAAGATTTTATTTATTTATTCAACAGAGATAGAGACAGCCAGCGAGAGAGGGAACACAAGCAGGGGGAGTGGGAGAGGAAGAAGCAGGCTCATAGCGGAGGAGCCTGATGTGGGGCTCGATCCCGTAACGCCAGGATCACGCCCTGAGCCGAAGGCAGACGCTTAACCGCTGTGCCACCCAGGCGCCCCATTTATAGTTTTATTATGGAATAAGTATAATAAATAATGTTTTTAAAACAACTAGGATTATTGGGCTAACAACTGCTAAAACCAGTCAACTGAGCTTCCGCTGAACACCAGCTACTACTCTTTCTTCCCTTCGCTGTTAACCAAAGCAAGAGTAGGAGGTTATGCGTTTCAGCCAAGATGCCTTGTGACCACTAAAAGGAGTTTGTATTGTGTATATTTAGTTTTTCAAAGTAGTAGCATTTCTTCCTTCCTTCCTTCTATGTTAAGTTTTTGGGTGCTGTCTTTGTGCCAAACCTTTTGGTAGGTGCTAAGGATGCTGTAATAAATAAGGCACTTCTTCCCCTTCTTTACCTCTGTTACCCCTCCTCCCGTCCTGTGCATGAACACACACACACACACACACACACACACACACACACCCTGCATATTTTCATTGGAAGTGGAGGCAGTAGGGATTATATGATCCCAGAAGATCATTCTACATCGTTGAGGCTGATTCAAAAGTTGCTCTAGTGATCACGTAGACACATTAGATTGATGTGTAGCTGATTTAAGAAAAGACAACATAATTCTTAGGTCATTTAGTACCTTAGCCTAGCTACGGAGGCAAAATAGGTTATTGTGATGAAATAACCATGTGTACGGTAACCTGTAAAGCTGTAGGATCTCTTCAGCTCTTGGGATCTCCCAGGCCATTACTTGATATAGGTATTAGCACACTTTCTGAAGTATAATTTTTGATGCAGTGTCAGATACAAGGCCAGATCCTATTTGTTATCAGTTCATTTAAAAATTGACAAAGCCTCCCTCTTGAAAACTGATCCTGGGACATTGCTGTATCCAACCAAGATGGGGTAATAAGCATTGAGTTTACCCTACTACCTGAAGCAAACCAACAAAAGACATGAAGTGATGGTTTTAGGAATACTAGGCATCAGGCCTTAAAAGTTTCCCATTATCTGAGAGATGGAAAGCAAATGAAGTGAGCCCTACGATGTCCCAACTTTGAGAGAGGGGAAACCCTGGTGGAAGCAAGTAAACTCCCTGAGTTGAAGAGGAGCTGAGGAGACCAAGGAGGCTTGATTTCACAGAAGAGCACACTGAAGAGGAGATAGCTGCATAAAGGGAGTGTCTCGGTATTCCATGGGGAGTCCCTGTCAAGTAGTCAACAGAATTCTGATCAGCTTCTTCATGTGAGGAGACTAGCTGAGTCTGGAGAAGAAGCCATCTGAAAGGGTTAGAGGAACAACATCTAGTGCTCACTCAGAGCCAAGAACAGTGCCTGTTCCCATCAGCCAGACTGGAAAACCTCATCCTTCCTGGGGCATTGGGTAGAGTGCTCAGAAAGGTCTTGATTTAAATAGAGGAATAATTGGCCCAGGGTTAAACACTGTCTAGACCAGCCTAACAAATCTTAATATGAAAACCTGAAAGGGTCAGAACTTTGACAAGTAATAGTATCCCAGAACAAGGCTCAAGAATATCCATAGGTACAGAAAAATATCCAGCACTCAACAAGGTAAAATTCAGTGTCTAGAATCCAATAAAAAAATGACCAGGCTTGCAAGGAAGCAAGAAGATACAACTCAGTTATTAATTTTGCCTTGATGGTCCTTCCAAGGCCCAGAGAGCTGGAATAACTTACGTACTTTCAATGGAAAGAAAGGTCTTTAACTTCCAAATGATATCTGGAAGGTTGGATTCTTACAGCTTTGAAATACCAGAGATCCAAGGATTGGCCAAAATGTAAACAACTGTCCTTTTGAATGCTGGGTCTTAATAAGTCATCATCTTTTCTCACTGCTAATTAAAACTGTAGCACTTTTGCCACCGCAGTGTTCAAAGTCCGATCGGATTCTTAGACTTTGTGCCGTGACAACCCATTTCTGTTCATTACCTTAGGGATGATCCTGACTGAGTGTCTCTGAAGTATAGTTTTTGCAATTTTTGCCTTCCCCAATTTCAGGTCCAGTAGTTTGTTGGCCATTCTGTCTGATATCTTTGCCAGTTTCCAGCTTAAAAAAATCACAAGTCTCTGTTATTGCGTCAGTATTTTACATGAAGAGCAGTGGACTTTGGGGACCATGACCACCTATCCTGGCTTACAGGAATTGAGGAGGCAATATTTTGAGTGCTAAAAAAACAGGACAGCTGGCCACCCTAACTCGAGGCCTACTTACTGTACTCTTGATCTGACTTGGTATATTCTTTACCTTGTGGGGAAATTTTTCAGGAGCATCTGAACATGGTAGCTTTTGTTGACCCTTCTTCTACTTTGGACTCCAGACAGTGACTGGTTTCGATGAAGCTATGTTTGTTCGCAGATGTCTGATCTCTGAGGCTTATGCGTAGACTACACTGTGGTGTGAGGGTCAGGATCCTAGGAATTGTCCCTTGACTATTATAAGATTTTGATCTGTCCCCTCAAACTGTGCATACTTTTAAAGTTTTAATTTTAATTTTTTGATACTGCCCTTACCTCATTCTGCCTTCCAAAAGAAAGAACAACATTTACCTATTTCTGTTGGATATAAAAGGATTTAGGAGGTCTATTAACTCAGTGCCTCTTAGGTAAAAGTTTCCACATGATACTGGTGATTTTGTGCCTTTGACTTAGAATGAGTCTACCTTAAAAATCAGTGGGTCAGCATTGGGGCACCTGAGTGGCTCAGTCAGTTAAGCATCTGCCTTCAGCTCAGGGTCCTGGGATCGAGCCCCGCATCAGGCTCCCTGCTCAGTGGAGACTCTGCTTCTGTCTCTTCCTCTGCTCCCGACCCCTGCTCGCTCGCGCTCTCTCTCTCAGGTGCATGCACGCTCTCTAATAAATAAATAAAATAAAATAAAAATAAAATCTTTAAAAAGAAAAATAAGTGGGTGATCTTAATGTTTCTGCAACCCTTACAGTGTGCCAGGCTTTCACAGGTGGTTATAGAACTTGTTTAATTTTCTTTTTTTTAGATTTATTTATTTATTTGTCAGAGAGAGAGCGCACATAAGCAGGGGGAGCAGCAGGCAGAGGGAGAAGCAGGCTCCTCACTGAGCAAGGAGCCGGATGCGGAACTCAGTCCCA
This sequence comes from Ursus maritimus, assembly GCF_017311325.1. Taxonomy (NCBI): domain Eukaryota; kingdom Metazoa; phylum Chordata; class Mammalia; order Carnivora; family Ursidae; genus Ursus; species Ursus maritimus. Next base: position 5,986,016 of record NW_024424564.1, on the reverse strand, counting down.
GCACCCTGGGATCATGACCTGGGCCGAAGGCAGACGCGTAACCAACTGTGCCATCCAGGCGTCCCAGAACTGGTTTAATTTTCATGACATTGAGGTGAAGTACTAAATTATTCTCCTTTTTAGGTGGAGAAACTGTATGCAACTTTTCCAAGGTCATTCCTCTCTCCACTTCTGCTCTATGTAGTAAAAGTGGTATCTGGATGAGGCAAAAATTGTAAAGCTTGTGGAGAGTGATCAAAGTTTGGGATACTCTGCTTTTTGGCATTGAACTTGAGGGTCTTCTCGAATGTAGATCATTCTTGGGTTGCAGGATACCAGAATTATTTAAGAACTATTCTGGGCCTATGGAAGTGGCACGGCCATTCAGTAGGATAAGAGTTGCCTGAGCTATCTATAGTTTTTCCAGAAGTCTGTTCCTTCTTCTGTACCATGTGTGCTTGCTACAATCTAACACTAAATATTATGTGGCTCAGCTTCCCCCCCCCCAAATTGAGCTCTGTATACCTGTTGTTGTTGTTGTTGTTGTTTTCAATGTACAAGAATCACTTTTAGCTGAGGTTGCGGGGAAAGGGGAACCCTCTTACATTGCTGGTGAGAATGCAAACTGGTGCCGCCACTCTGGAAAAGTGTATGGAGGTTCCACAAAAAGTTGAAAATGGAGCTACCCTATGACCCAGCAATTACACTACTAGGTATTTACCCAAAAGATAGAAACGTAGTGATCTGAAGGGACACCTGCGCCCCAATGTTTATAGCAGCAATGTCCACAATAGCCAAACTATAGAAAGAGCCCAGATGTTCATCAACTGATGAATGGATAAAGAAGATGTGGTGTATATATATACAACGGAATACTCTCGGCCATCAAAAAAACAAAATCTTGCCATTTACAATGACGTGGATGGAACTAGAGGGTATTATGCTAAGCAAAATAAGTCAATCAGATAAAAACAATTATATGATTTTACTTGTTTATGGAATTTAAGAAACAAAGCTGATGAACATAGGGGAAGAGAGGGAAAAATAAAATAAGATGAAATCAGAGAGGGAGACAAACCATAAGAGACTATTAACTCTAGGGAACAAACAGGGTTGCTGGAGGGGAGGTGGGTGGGGGGATGGGGTACCTGGGTGATGGGCATTAAGGAGGGCACTTGATGGAATGAGCCCTGGGTATTATATGCAACTGACGAATCACTAAACTCTATCTCAAACTAAAAAAAAATCAGTTTCACCTCTATGCAACAAACAAAATGAAATTTTTTTGTTGGCTTATTCATTTTTTTGTTTGCTGCTCAGCTTATTAAAAGTCTTCTTAGACCAAATGGCCATTACCGAACTTAACTTGAATGACATGCAGCCTGTCCATTTCTGTAAATACTCTGTGAACTTTGTTCTTTTTCTTCCTACCTACCTTCCACGTCCCCACCTAGGGTTCTCAGTGCACTTGATTTTGGACCCCCCCTTACCC